>NC_034602.1:33296720-33364064 GCF_900095145.1 Mus pahari | reverse complement strand
AGAATGGTAATTGATCCATTCTTATCACCTTGTACAAAGCTCAAGTCTAAGTAGATCAAGGAACTCCGCATTAAACCAGATACACTGAAACTTATAGAGGAGAAAGTGGGGGAAAGCCTTGAAGATATGGGCACAGTGGAAAAATTCCTGAACAGAAGAGCAATGGCTTGTGCTGTAAGATCAAGAATTGACAAATGGGACCTCATAAAATTACAAAGCTTCTAAAAGACAAAAGACACTGTCAATAAAACAAAAAGGCCACCAAAAGATTGCAAAAGGATCTTTACTAATCCTAAATCTGGTTGGGAACTAATATCCAATATATACAAATTACTCAAGAATCTGGACACCAGAAAATCAAATAAACATATTTAAAAATGGGGTACAGACCTAAACAAAGAATTCTAAACTGAGGAATACTGAATGGCTGAGAAGCACCTGAAAAAATATTCAACATCTGTAATCATCAGGGAAATATAAATCAAAACAACCCTGAGATTCTACCTCATACCAGTCAGAATGGCTAAGATAAAAAATTCAGGTGACAGCAGATGATGGTGGGAATGTGGAGAAAGAAGAACACTCCTCTGTTCCTGGTGGGATTGCAAGGTGGTACAATCACTCTGGAAGTCAGTCTGGCAGTTCCTCAGAAAATTTTACATAGTACTACCAGAAGATCCAGCAATATCTCTCCTGGGCATATACCCAGAAAATGTTCCAACTTGTAATAAGGACAAATGCTCCACTATGTTCATAGCAGCCTTATTTATAATAGCCAGAAGCTGGAAAGAACCCAGATGTGCCTCAACAGAGGAATGGATAAAGAAAATGTGTACATTTACACAATGTAGTACTACTCAGCTATTAAAAACAATGAATTCATGAAATTCTTAGGCAAATGGATAGATCTAGAGTATATCATCCTGAGTGAGGTAACCCAATCACAAAAGAACACACATGATATGTATCACTGATAAGCGGATATTAGCCCGGAAACTTAGAATACCCAAGATACATTTTGCAAAACACATGAAACTCAAGAGGAAGGAAGACCGAAATGTGCATACTTCGTTCCTTCTTAGAATGTGGAACAAAATATCCATGGAAGACGTAACAGAGACAAAATTTGGAGTTGAGATGGACGGAAGGACCATCCAGAGACTGCATCCATCCCATAAACAACCAACAAACCCAGACACTATTGCATATGCCAGCAAGATTTTGCTGACAGAACCCTGATATAGCTGTCTCCTGTGAGACTATGTCAGTGCCTGGCAAATACAGAAATGGATGCTCACAGTCATCTATTGGATGGAACACAGGGGTCCCAATGAAGGAGCTAGAGAAAGTACCCAAAGAGCTAAAGAGGTCTGCAACCCTATAGGAGGAACAACAATATGAACTAACCAGTACCCCCCCCCCAACATTTGTATCTCTAGTTGCATATGTAGCAGAAGATGGCCTAGTAGGCCATCAGTGGTGGGAGAGACCCTTGGTCTTGCAAAGATTATATGTCGCAGTACAGGGGAATGCCAGGGCCAAGAAGTGGGAGTAGGTGGGTTGGGGATCAGGGCAGGGGGGTGAGTATAGGGGACTTTCAGGACAGCATTTGAAATGTACATGAAGAAAATATCTAATAAAAATGTTTTTGAAAAAAAAGAGATGAAAGAATACCAATGGATCTATATTTCTTGTTCAAATAGCATTAAACATATGAAGTGCCTGGACAAAAGGGAATTATGAACTCCATACACTAGAAATAAATGTTATCATATTCTGACACTTAGAAGAGCTGATAATTTAGAAAATTTTGATCCAACTGTCTGGGCCTCGTAGGACATATTTAGATCTTCCTCCGCTATCACAGGGACCCATAGATAGGATTTAATTAGATAATGATCTTGCCATGTTTATATAGATGCAAAAGTAACTAAGTTGAATGGAGGCTCTGTGGTAGCATTTTTGGTCAGGTTAAAGGCAAAGGAGTTTTAGAATAGGAGGCCACGTGAAGTAAACGCAGAAAGAGACCAGAGAAAACTAGACAAAATTTATTTATGCCCTTGGCTCTGCTCTTCACTCCTCCCCTTGCTAACACCTTCCATCCATATTTGAGGTTTAGAGAGCTGGTAGTTTTATCAGTTCTCTCTCTCTCTCTCTCTCTCTCTCTCTCTCTCTCTCTCTCTCTCTCTCTCTCTCTCTCTCTCTCTCTCTCTCTCTCTCTCTCTCTGTTGGCATGTCAAAGAGTCCATTCATTTTTTGGAATGAGGCAGGAACTAAAAATAACAGGAAATTTTAATTAAACAAAATGCCAAAAAACACATGTCATTCTTTCGCCATGCAATCAGGCTAAGAACATGGCATATTTGAATGTTCTTTTTGTCTCTCATATTTTTATTGTTTTTTTTTCTAATTTATTTACATTCCAAATGTTATTCTTCTTCCCAGTTTCCTCTCCAAAATCTCCCTCTCACCTCCCCAACCCCTTCTCCACCTGCCCAGCCTCTCCTGTCTTAGCACCCTATCATTTCCCTATTCTGGGTCATCAAGCCTCCATAGGACCAAGGGGCACCCCTCCCATTGATGCTAGACAAGACCATCCACTGCTACATATCCAGCTGGATCAATGGGTCTCCCAGTGTGTACTCTGTAGTTGGTGGTTTAGACCCTGAGAGATTTTGGGGGGTCTAGTTGGTTGATATTGTTGTACTTCCTCTGGTGTTGCAAACCCCTTCAGCTACTTCAGTCCTTGCTCTAACTCCTCCATTGAGGTCCCCGTGCTCAGTCCAATGTTTGGCTGCATGAATCCACATTTTGTGGTTGTTCTGTCAGTATGTCAGCTGACTTACTCTTCAGTTGTACTCATGCCTGTGTATCAGATATCTTAGGCCCCTTGCCACTCTACTGATGCTCAAGGCAAGGAGGATGAGAACTACAAGTATTCCTTCTTGCAAAGTCACCTAGAACATGATAATACTTTATTGACAAAAGCAACAGAGGAAGATCACTGCTGACAATGGACTCACACTTGAAGCTGAATCTTTTTTATTAGGGTGACACAGTAATTTTTCAGCTGAGAGACAAGAAGCAGTAACTCCTTGTAAGTCTTGTGAGTGCAATGACTACTCAAATATGTGGACACTGGAAAGGAGCTGGACACCAAAGTGAAAGATGCTGTCAGGCCAGAACACCTCCTGTTTTATCTCTAGTTTGCAATTAAGGAAATGAATTTCTAGAGGCCAAGGAGTTGCCTGAATTTACATAGATGAAGAGTCAGACAAAGGACTTAGACCATTTTGTTTTAAAATATTTATACTTACTGTGCATGATACATATTTAGTTGTTTTGAAAGGCAATGGAATGCAGCTCATAAGATCTGTTTATGGCTGCTTCTGTACATTGCCAGCTGTGTGATGTCAGGAGAACAGCCTCTCCTTTCTTTGTTGCCTGTTTTTTCTGTAAAGCAATAATGCTACTTACCTTGTGTTCATTGTTGAAGATTCTAGAATACACGGACTGTGGGAATATATGAGACAATGATGAAAATTGCCCAAACTATCAGATGAACTGTTACTCATATTAAACATTGCGAGTAATGTAACTCTTACACTTTAATTATAACATCCTAAGTAATTCTGCCTCATTAAAAGCCTCTCAGTCTCATGTGTACACTGTGGCAGTGGGGTTTAAATCTGACTTGCCTAGACATGTTATAAGGACAATTAAATGGGAAGAAATAAGATGCACTTACAAAAGTAGATATTTATTCTAATCTAAGGTAGATGTTGTGTTCTTTGTATTGAAATGTTTGGGTCACATATAATCTGTAAGCCTTACAGTGTCAAATATAATTATTCATTTGATAGAATTAGTTTACTAGTAGAAAATAGAAAACTCATACATAGTATATGAATGTTAAGAATTACTATTATTACTAAATTATTTTAATTTTATGCATAATTACAAGGAATAAGTAATTAATGATATGTGCTAAATTACCAAGTACTTGTCAGCTGTTTATCCATTTCCTCAAAGCCCTTAATTTTATGATCCATTAATTTTCTTTACATATATAAAAACAGTGTATCGCTTATGTAGTCTGTTTCTAAGGCTTGTTGATTGTAGCAGGGGACAAATTTTCACTGTAAATGAGCTATAACTGGTGGATGGAATCTCACATTCAAACTATAACATCATTGCAGTATCTTTTCTTCATCATTTCACAATTATCATCCCAAGTGTTAATGATCAATCCCCCACTCGTGGGTGATTGCCTTATTAATGGCAAAGTGATAAGAATGGAATTAAATATTTGCACTGGGGCTATGCTTAATTGAGTTCCTTCTATGCTTATTGCAAGCCTCAGTTTTTAGAATTAAAGCCAACAAAATCATGCCATTTAGAAACACGGCTAAAATTAGAAGCCTTTTAAATATGATAAAAATTCTGTAGAGACTTGGACATGATGTTCCTCTTCAAATATGCAGTGTAATTTTAGAAACAAAGGACAATTTATTTCTAATTTTAAAGAAAGTTTCCAGATTTTACTGAGCACTCACATTGTTCCCAAAGCTATGTCAAACTCTGAGAATGGAATGGAAGACAAAAGAAAATCTGAGAGCATTTTAAAATGCTTTATCATTTCAGGCTCATTCTTTGTAAGTAGCTCCAGCATGTAAAAATACTATCTTTTAACATTATCCTTTAATACTTTCATATATACACATAGTGTATTTCAGATCAACACTCCCTTCACGTCCACCATCATGTACACTTCTATAAACATACTGAGTCCACTTATTGAAAATGGTTGTAGAACCAGCTACTAGAGCATGAGTTCAGAAGCCTCCTCCCTGAAGAAAACTGACTCTCCCTCTGCTGGTAGCAGTCACTCACCACTAGTTTCTCAGGACCTGGTGGGCTTTCATGAGCTACTCTGTTTATGCTGCAATTTTTGTCTGGCTTTATTTTGTACAGGTCTTACACATATGCTCAAAACTACTGTGAATTCCCTAGTGCGATGATCCTGTCCTGTCCAGAAAATAATGTGACTCCAGACATCCACATCTTATCCTTCCAAATCAGAAAGATGAGAATAACTTATTATGTTTTGCAGAAGAGGTTATCAGTGAATTTATTAATGGTACAACACTGATATATAGTAATCATTTATGAGCCTCCTGTACAGGAGATTATTTATTGTCCATGGAACGTGACTATATCTACACATGAATCTTCAATCTTCATCTATGATTTTAAAAAGTCAAATTACAGAAAACTAAATACAGGAATAGCCAAGAATTGTTGTGAAACAAACCAATTATGATAATATTCTATGAATACAATCTCAGGAGGAGGAGGAGGAAGGAGGAAGAGGAAGGAGGAGGAGGAGGAGGAGGAGGAGGAGGAAGAAGAAGAAGAAGAAGAAGAGGAGTAGGAGGAGGAGGAAGAGGGAGAGGGAGAGGAAGAAGAAGAGGAAAGATAGGAAGAGGAAGGGGGACAGGGAGAGGGAGAAGCAACAGCAGCAGCAAAGACAAGGACCTATAAAAGAGAAGAAAGAAAGAGTGAAAACATAGCACTATCAATGGCATGTGATAGGCAGAAGCCAGATAGTAGGGGTCAATTTGTAATACTGGAGATAAAAATAAAGAACTTAACTTTAGTCCAAAAACTTTGAGGAAAAGTAAGTGGTTTGAAAGAAAGTGTTGGTTTAATTCTTTAGATTTCCTTTATTCTCTTATTATCTGGAAGACATGCCATTGAGGGCACAAACACAAGCAGGTAAACTAGTTACGATGCAAATGTGATACAGAACAAGATGTGGTCAATTTATCCTAGGATGGTGATGTTAGAAATGGTGATTTGGGACCAAACAATTCCATAAGGACTGGTGGTGTTAGATGAAATAAAGACAGTGAGAAAAAAATAATTTCAATACTTATATTTTAAATGATTTACTTACTGATAAAAATTTTAGAGATGACTTGCTTTATTTATTCAGACATTTTCTTCTTCCTTTTTTATTAATGGAATGGTAGAAACCTACGTTTTATTTAGGACAATGTTTGCAGGAATTATTACAGTTGACATTTCATAGTTAAAAATCTAGGTATTTATAAAGTGGGTTTTCAACTTACTGAGCTAACTTAAAGAGGTGTTTCAGTGTGATGTTATGTAAAGAAAGAAAAGAAACAGAAAACTGAGCAATAAAATCCGTGTTGGTTCATTTGGTAGGTCAACTTGTCTGGATCAATCAATCAATGCTCAGATGTCTGGTGTGGTATTAATTTTGGTGTGGTCGAGATGTCTCTACAGGAGATTACAATTAATGGACTTAATGAACTTTTAAAAAGGATACCACACCCCTGTCTGTGAGTATGAGTGGTTAATTCCCACTAGGATTTGAGTACATAAAAAATGGAGAAGAACAGAATCACACCCCTCTTCTGCCTCACTGCTGACATTTCTTATCATTTTTAAGTTAAGACTGCACTTTATAATGTCAGCTGCTTTGATGCTGGTGTGTTCAGATTAGAACTAATACTACCACTTACACTCATGGTCTCTCCGACTTGAAGGTCAGAGGACTTTATTCCTGTGCTGGTTAGTTTTAGCTGTCAACTTGGTACAATATAAAATCACAAAGAAGAGTCTCAGCGAGGAATTATCTAGATGAGACTAGCCTTTGGGCATGCTTGTAGGTGATTGTCTTTATTGGTAATTGATGTAGGAGAACTCAGCATCATTTCTATGTGCTGTGTCCTTAATTAAATGAGACAGGAGAATGATAGTAGAGAGCGAAGAAACAGGAAGCACGGGTGCATGCTTCTTTCTGCCATGACTATAAATGTACCAGGATCAACTGTCTTAAGTGACAAACACTATGACATAGTCAAAATGATGGCTTATATCCTGTAATAGTAAGCTAAATACAATCCTACCTAAGCTGTTTTTTGGCCAGGTTATTTTGTCAGAGCAACATAAGACAAAGTTAATACCCATGATCACAAACTATAACTTCCTATAATAAATATCATATGATACATTTATGATTATAATATATGTATAATATAAATTCATATATATATATATATATAAATTATTTGGGTATATATATATATATATATATATATATATATATATTATTTGGGTCCTTCCTTCCTTTTTTATATATATATAAAACCGGTTACATTTATATGGATATTGCTGACAAATATATGAGTCTTACAGAATATATATTTTATTGCATTGTTTGGCAAATCCAAATTGCATCTGATTTCACAGCCCATTTTTAAGTTTTTTATTGCCTGTAATATAACATGAACTCAAAAAAGTACATAGATTTTGTATCTAGGGGCAGAACTCTACTGGTCAAAGTCACTGTAATATTTGTGATACAAAAGTTGAAAGGGGGCAGACCTTGGGCACAAACTCCGTAGTCAGCCCAGTAACACCCACAGGCAGTTCCACTCCCAGGCCCTCCAACATGCCCAGGCTTAGAGGATCAGAGGTAAGGAGGACACAACATCTGTCCCAATAATGGGCTGGTGCCCTGAACAGACATTGAGCACAAATGCTGCAGCCAACCCAGTAACACCCAGACGCAGTTCCACTCCCAGGTACTCTAACATGCCCAGCATCACAGTATCACAGCATCCCAGGAGCCTGGTCACACCAGGATCTCAGGGTCCCAAAGACAACTTGACTCCCAGGAGCTCAGACATATCCAGGACCTCGTGATCACAGGATACCAGAATCACAAGATCACAAAGACAGCTTGACTCTGAGGAGTTCTGACACAACCAGGATCACAGGAAGGATAGACTTCAGTCAGACATAGCCAGGACAGGTAGCACTAGAGATAACCAGATGGCGGGAGGCAAGCATAAGAACATAAGCGACAGAAACCAAGGTTACTTGGCATCATCAGAACCAGTCCTGGATATCCCAACACACCTGAAAAGCAAGATTCAGATCTAAAATCACATCTCATGATGATGATAGAGGACATTAAAAAGGACATAAATAACTCCCTTAAAGAAATACAAGAGAACACAGGTGAACAGCTAGAGGCCCTTAAAAAGTAAACACAAAAATCCCTTAAATAATTACAGGAAAACACTCAAACAGGCAAAGGAAAGGAACAAAACCTTATAGGATCTCAAAATGGTGCTAGAAACAATAAAGAAATCAAGGGAGACACCCTGGGAGTTAGAAAACCCAGGAAAGAGACCAGGATTCATAGATGCAAGCATCATCAAAAGAATACAAGAGATAGAAGAGAGAATCTCAGATGCAGAAGATATCATAAAAACATCGACACAACAGTAGAAAAAAAAAAAAAAGTTCCTAATCCAAAACATCCAAGAAATCCAGGACACAGTAAGAAGACTAAACCTAAGGATACTAGGTACAAAAGAGAGTGAAGCTTCCCAACTTAAAGGGCCAGTAAATATCTGCATCAAAATTAGAGAAGAAAACTTCCCTAACTTTCCCTAAAGAAAGAGATGCCCATGAACATCCAAGAAGCCTACAGAGCTCCAAATAGACTCAACTAGAAAAGAAATTCCTCCCGTCACATAGTAATAAAAACATCAAATTCACTAAACAAAGAAAGAGTTTTAAAAGCACTAAGGGAAAAAGGTTAAGTAACATATAAAGGCAGACCTATCAGAATTACAGGAGACTTCTTACCAGAGACTATAAAAGCTAGAAGATCCTGGGCAGATGTCATACAGACCCTAAGAAAACACAAATGCCAGCCCAGGCTACTATACCTAGCAAAACTTTTAATCACCATACATGGAGAAAACAAGATATTCCATGACAAAAACAAATTCACGCAATATTTTTCCACAAATCCAACACTTCAAAGGAAAATATAGGGAAAAATAACACTAGGAGTGACTCTACACGCTAGAAGAAGCAAGAAAGTAATCTTTCAACAAACCCACACAAACATAATTCCACCTCTAACAAGAAAATAAACAGGAAGTAACAATCACTTTTCCTTAATATCTCTTAATATGAAAATTAATATTACCAACATATCCTAATCGATTGAAATTCAAAAATATGAGGAAGTAGAAATTTGTCGTCTGTCATCCAGTGTTCTCTCTAATTTGGTAATGGGAGAAATATGTCCAATATTGTGCAACCCATATATACTTTCTACTTGTTTGTATGTGACAGGGTTTTGCTGTGGGCCATGGTCTTGATACAGAAATCTGTATCCAAAAATCGTACCTACAATTCATTCCTTGCTTCAGCAGAACTGTCAACTCTTAGCGTATCTACTACGGAGGTAAAATTCTTTGGTGATATGAGAGACATTGAAGTACAGCCTTATTATAGTGAACTCCAATTACCAAAAATTGTTCTTTTTTTGTGATTGTATCACAATAAGAACCAAGATGTTAAGCTCTTTTAAAAACAAAACAAACAAGCAAAAAGACTTTATTTATGTTCATTAATAAACTAATAGTGATATATTATTTTAAAAGATCATACAGTTAATAAATTTAGGGTTATTTAAAATTTATATTGAGAAAAAGTATGTATTTTCAGTATTGCTGTAGACAAGCATCTACATGAAACTGTTCAATTGATTGCTGGTTTATATCAACCAAATTTTATAATACTTATTTTTATTGTTACAATATTTTATAAATTTTAAAGAACATGATAAAAAGCAAAAGGTATTGCAGGTTTTGAAGGGGGGGTCTCTGAGAGGAGTTGGGGTCCAAAAGGGAAAGAGTATGCTGTAAGTCTATTTACTCAAAATACGCTTTAAATGTTAGCAAATTCAGATAAATTGAAACTATGTCTCTTTTCTCATCATAATGCAATAAAACTTAAATCAACAAAAAACAAAACAAAACAAAACAACAAAAGTTGAAAGAGTCAAAGGTGAAGAGAATGTCAATAGTGTTAATTAGAGTGTCCGTATAAGGTGTAGGTGATACACACTAGGAAATGAGTCTATGTAAAACATAGGGAAAGTGGTACAGAACTCTTTCCTTCTGTTATCTCTCAAATAATAACAGAAAGAAGAAAAGAACTGCTGTTGTGTTTCTAACTTATTTCAGCAGCAACATGCAGATGTTTGTACATTTTTGTGCTACATTGTCATTAAATATTAATGACCATATGTGAATAAGATTCAGAAGCTGTTTTCTTAGACTTCAAAGTTTGAATTAAGTAACAACATTTTTCATAAAGTTTGTTTTACAATCAATTAATAAAATGGTTAAAAAGATGCCTGAAAACTTCAAAGAATATTATTTTAAGAAAGTTTGAGTTACTACATGTGTGCAATCACTCATTAGATTCAAAATTTAGAAGAATGTCCCTTTTTGTCACAGGGTTCTCCATTTCAATTTTCCAGTAGGTGATCAGCTGTATTCCAAAATAGTCAAATTATTTCTTTTTGCAAAAGTTGTTTTGAATTAATTTGTTTTACTTCCACATCCCTAATCTCTTTTTGCATTTATTTCCATTTCTAATGAAGAGTGAGAGAAGAGAAGAGAATATACTTAACTCTTCTTCTACTTAGGTTTTGTGGCTGTGTGGATAAAGCCTTGCCAAGAGAGAAGTCAAGACAAAGATCATATAGCTAGGAAATAAAATAATTTAGAAAGGAATTTGGGTCAAAGGGCACTGAGGCTATGGAATGAATGAAAATTTCATTCATTGTGATTACAATATTATTATAATCATTACATTTTCATCATCTATTTGTAATTCTGGGTCAAGGGTACTGTAGATATATTATTAATTATAGTCATTTCTATGATTTGCTTAACTCTGATGCCTATTTTACTATTCCTCAAAATAAAATGGTTGTTATATTAAGAACTCAGGCCAACTTGGTTGTAAATTTCACTTAGTTACATGTAGCTCCATCAGTATCTTCATGGTGAATGACAAGCACTGGACAAAAGAACATGACCTTTAAATATAAATTTAATTTACTGAGCTTCAATATACACAAATCACTAGCTCCAGGAAACTCCATGAGGAATGCAAGTTCTTAGAACTACAGACAGTTGGCTAATTTTCAAACATGAGAAATGAATTTTTTTGTTTGCTGAATGGGGATCTTAAGCCCAATTAAAGACCTGTTGATTATCATCAATGATTTCATTACTGTATTTATAGGGTTATCTTGCCATAGTATTCAGTGATATGGTTCATAGGCATCACACCAGTATAGGACTGTTGGTCACTTCACTTTTTTAAAAGCTTGCATGAGGTCTTCTAGTCCCCTCATCTGAAGTACATGGTGTCTCCAAGAAGAGGATCTCTTTATTTTATGTATGGCAGATAATCCCTCATTATATGTTCAGAGGCTCATCTCTGGATGGCTCTAAACTCTGAGAATGTTACCAATTAAGAGTAGATGACACATTTGACTAAATTAATTTTTCTTTAACTTGTTTAAAGTTTTTTCTGTTTTCCCCGAATGATGAGACTTTGACTGTACATTTAGGGACATAGGCAACATGACCTAGACATGTTGCTACTGCTTCCAGACTTTTGCACATTCCCATATATTTTAAAGCATGAAATTTGGCTCATGATTGAAAGCAATAAACCAATTGAGAAGTAATAGATCTCTCTAATAATAGACCTCAGAGATACTAAGTCAAACATTCTGAACATGCTTTTAATTTTTAATAAAACTTATTCCCAAATATTTACATAAGTATAAAATACATAGCTTTCACAAAATGTGGATACATCATCACCTCTGGTGTCCCAGACCCTACATGTAGCCATGTCTCAAGACTTAATGATCTTAACTGGCAGTCCAGGGTCAACGTCTCTCAACAATGTACCATATATACCTCAAGATATTTCAACTTTATATATATATATATATATATATATATATATATATATATATATGTGTGTGTGTGTGTGTGTGTGTGTGTCTGTGTGAGTCTGTGTGTGTGTGTGTGTCTGTGTGTCTGTGTGTGATTGTAAGTTAATAATCTTACTATCTATATAGTGTGTACCAGAGTATTAGAACATTAGAATGCCCAAGTATCTGGAGCTACCCCTTCCTCAGGCTTATCATCATCCTTTTACAAGTAAATTATAATTCCTACCAACTTGAGACGATCTGCTTATTTGCAGTTTTTCATTTGGGGACAAAACTAGACTACAGTCCATAAATAATAAACTATCAAAGAAATATATTTAAACACTTGTGCTAAAGTGTGTAAATATATTAAATAACTAAAATATATCATTTTAACATGTATTCTCACCATGTTATGAATTCAAATTATTGAAGATTGAAATGAAAAGGACAAACTCCTTAGTGAGCAACCTCAATTTCTGATATTGAATGAAACTGTAATTTTTGTTAAATGAATTGTAATTTTATGTTTTTATTTTTTGTTTTTAATATATCTATTTAAATATGCATTTGGAAACTGATAGTAACTAGTATGAGCTTTTTGCTTTCAGTTTCTGTCCATCAATGTTATGTATAGAAAACCTAACACATTTGTAAGTGTGTGCATCTACATCTGAGAAGACATTCCCCAAAACTAGAAAAGATTTAAGCAGAAATTTTATCATTGAGGACCATCAGCAGGAAAACAGCAGGTTTTTGTCTGCAGCTATTTGATACCAACACTAGTGATCTTATTTAGCACATATTTCTATAACCAAACACCTTCCTATACTCAAAGGATAACTGGGTTGAGAAAAAAATTAGGGAAATGACATCCTTCACAATATAATATATCTCAGTGTGACTCCAACCAAACAAGTGAAAGATCTGTACAACAAGAACTACAAGTCTCTGAAGAAAGAAATCAAAAAGACCTCAGAAGATGGAACGATCTCACATGCTCATGGATTGACAGGACTAGTGTAATAAAAATGGCCATCTTGCCAAAAGCAATCTAGAGATTCAATGCAATCCCCATCAAAATTCCAGCTCAATTCTCAAATTCATTTGGAATAAAAAAATAAATAAATAAACAGGATAATGAAAACTACTCTCAACAATTAAAGAACTTCTGGGGGAATTACCATCCCTGACCTCAACCGGTACTACAGAGCAATAGTGATAAAAACTGCATGGTAGTGGTACTATGACAGACAGGTTGATCAATAGAACAGAATTGAAGACACAGAAATGAACCCACACACCTCTGGTCACTTGATATTTGACAAAGGAGCTAAAACCATACAGTGGAAAAAAGATAGCATATTCAACAAATGGTGCTGTCAACATGTAGAAGAATGCAAATTGACCCATTCTTATCGCCCTGTACAAAGTTCAAAGCAAAGTGGACCAAGGAACTCCACATAAAACCAGATACCCTGAGTCTCATAGAAGAAAGAATGGGGGAAAGTCTCAAATACATGGGCACAGCAGAAAAGTTCCTGAAGAAAACACCAATGGTTTATGCTCTAAGATCAAGAATCAACAAATGGAATCTCATAAAATTGCAAAGCTTCTGTAATAGGACAAAATGGCCACAGATTGGGAAAAGATCTTTACCAATCCTACATTTGATAGAGGGTTAATATCCAGTATGTACAAAGAACACAAGAAGTTAGACTCCAAAAAACCAAATAACCCTATTTAAAAATGGGGAACAGAGATAAAAAGAGAATTCTCAACTGAGGAAACTGGAATGGCGAAGAAGCACCTAAAGAAATGTTCAACATCCTTAGTCATAAGGGAAATGCAAATCAAAAGAACCCTCAGATTCTCTGTCACACCAGTCAGAATGGCTAAGATCAAAAACTCAGGTGACAGCAAACGCTTGTAAGGATATGGAGAAAGAGGAAAACTCTTTCATTGCTGGTGGGATTGCAATCTGGTACAACCATTCTGGAAATTAGAATACACATGGAGGGACCCATGGCTATGGCTGAATATGTGGCAGAGCATGGCCTTATTGGACATCAGTGGGAGGAGAGGCCCTTGGGCCTGGTGCTGCTCAATGCTCCAGTGTAGGGGAATGCTGTGGCAGGAAGACAGGAGTAGGTGGGTGGTTGGGTGATACCCTCATAGAAGCAGTGGAAGGGGTTATGGGATAGGGAGTTTCCAAAGGGGAGACCTGAAAGGATAAAACATTTGAAATGTAAATAAAGAAAACATCCAATAAAAAAGGAGTTGTAATTCAGGCCCAGCCTGCCTACATATATTGTACTCCCTTAATGTAAAAGTATTACACGAAGTTTGATTATGGTAATCTATATATATTTGAACATATGGTATTTATAACTCTGGAATTCAGAAAGTAATGTCACACAGATTATGAATTCAAAGGTCTCTGTGTATATGCATATATAGTATTATATGTATAATAATTTTATTGAAGTATAGTTCATATAACATATAATTCATCCATTTAAAAATTCAGTTTAAAAGTATTTAGTATATTTAAACATCTGTGGAAAGCAAAGTAACTGTTATCAAGTACAGAATATTTTCCTTGTCCTCATAAGAAAGACTATGTTTTTCAATATGATCTTGACATATCCATTTCCCTAACCTTTCTTGTTTTGTACTTTATAATGACCATCCTAAAAGAGAACTCATCCCCAGAGAAGGCTTATTTCATTTCTGAGTAGCCATTAATTGTTTGTAGCTCCTCATTTAGGGTTAGGACTTGAAAGATTTCCCCAATCCTTGTTGACTTATCAACATATGTTGCTATTGTTCATCTTGTTCAGGTGACCATATTAAGATTTCAAATGTCCTACTGCTTTGTCATATACAGAAGTGATGATCAGTAGTCAATCCTAAACATATACACACACATGATCAACACTAAATTGACTCATCTGGTTGGCTATAAATATATAACAAATATTATTAATGAGGAATGATGAACTTGAGAGGGATTTGTGGAAACATTGAAGGACCTGGAGAAGGAGTGATGGTTGGAGATTATGTAAGCAGCATGCTCATGTATGAAATTTTCAAATGATTAAAAACATATTTTAAATAAAATGATAACCATTATAGATGACAGTGAGTTGTGATCTGCACAATATGGGTACAAGAAACCAAAACTATGTCCTTTGCAGAAGTGCTTCTAATCACTCAGCTATCACTTAAACCCTTTATCACAATGGCAAAAGAACATTAAAGAAATAAATGAAATGATCGATTGCATTCAATATAGTTACACACATACACACATGCACACACACACACACACACACACACAACCTTCTAACCAAGAAAACAAAGAATTTTACAGTGAAAATTTCATTACATTATAGAAGATACTAGAATATGGAAATAAATCCCATACTCATTGATTAGAAGAATTAACATTTTGAAAATGGCAGTCCCATGGAAAGCTAGCCACAGACTCCACTGAATCTCAGTCAAAATTTTAATGCTTCATAAACAAAAAACAATTCAAAAATTCACCTGGAGATACAGATCATCAAGGACAGCAAAAGCAATCCTGAACAAAAGGAACACTGCTCTAGGTCTCACCATACTTGTTTTCAAAGAATACGAAAAAGGCATAATAGTAAAAAAACAGTCCAGTATTGGCACATATAAACCTACAGATCAATGAAATTGAACTGAGGGTCCAGACATCAGTATCACTTATTTTTTGACAAAGATATCCAAACATTTCTCAGAAGCAAAGCAGCATCTTCAATTAATAGTCCCAAGAAAATCATGTCAGCATGCAGAAAAAAATGAAACTAAATCCTGTCTCTCATCCAAGACAAAACTCAACTCTAACACCCACATACCCTCTCAACCCCTTACCCCTGGTCATAGGCAAAGAAACACCCTGTTGGTTGTGGTAGTCTTATATTAGTCAGTGGCAGAGCAGATGACAGTCTTTTGTCCATCCTAGTAAGATGCCTAGCTTAGTGGCCAAAGCTCTTTTACACCTAGGACACATAAAAATCAAATCAAACCAAATCCAGGCAGCACAGCCCAAAAGGAGGAAGATAGACAGAGACTGACATTCTGCCATATCAAACAGCACACGCAGGGAAGACACCCACCAACCTGCCCTTTGCTCAACAGCAGAGGCTGGCCATAGACACACAGAGCCCCACCCCACCACTATGTAGCACTTCTCAGGAGGAAGAAGAGAGATACATGCCACCCACAGACCTGCTGTGTGGAGCATGGCATTGGTGGGCAGAGGCACCCACCTGCTGCCACACTACACAACACAGACAGACTGTATTATCCAGGTGGCAGCTAGCCATGTGGCTAGTCTACAGGGGAAGCCACCACAATATGGGAGAATGTGGTGGTCAGATGAGAGAGAAGTATAGGAGCTTGAACATTATGAAGAGGGACAGTATTAGAAGCTCAACTCAACGATAGAGATGAGGAGCCTGTGTTGAATGGTTAACCCTGCCACCTAGGGCCCTGAGATGCTTCTGAGGGATGTGTCTGGGTCCATGGCAATGCAGTTGCAGGGGTCCAACCCTTGTCCTGCTAGGGACCAAGCAGATGCCCAGTGTCTGTGCAAAACTGGCCCCATCTCTCATTGACTGTGGCACTCTGGAAAGCTGGTCCTATCCCCCATCCGTGGAAGCACTCAGAAGAGTAGTCTCAGTTCCTTGCCCAGGCAGTACAGTTGAGCTGATTCTAGTGGCAGGGGTTTGAGTGAGCTGACCCAAAGGGTAAGTATGAGAGAGCTGACCCCATCACTGTCTGCTGACAAGTGTGGCACAGGTACAGAGATGATGCCTCCCCACTCTCTACCTTTCATCACCTTCAGTATTCAGGAGCTAGTCCTGCCCCTCACCAATTATAGCACTCCATAGCAAAAAAACTGTACCTTCCCTGGAAAGCACAGCAGAGCTGACCCTAGTGTGGGGGTACAGGTGAGTCAGCCCTGTGGAAAAGAGCATGGGAGAAGTGGCACTGACACTTGTCTGCCTTGAGGTGACATGGTGGGGGAGAAGAGTATAATGGCCTCCCCCCACCTCACCACCTGTGATAGTAGAGAGCTCTGACCCTAAGGGCCAGTATTAGGGAGAACTAGCCCTGGCCCCTCACTAGCTATAGCACTCAGGACACCAGGCCATGTACCTGGCCTGGGCAACACAGTGGAGCTGGCCCTGGTGATGAAGGCACAGGTAATCCAGCCACAAAGGTATGAGAGGAGAAAGCTGGCTTGCATTTTGCAGCACTTGGAAGAGTCGGCCATGTACCTTGACTGAACATCACAGTGAAGCTCATTTTGTAGGTGTAGGTATGGGCTAAGATCATGAGAACAGGAAAGGTGACCATGTCTCCTGCTAATTACAGCAATGGGCGGCCCAGTCTGAGCAGTGCTGGAGAGCTCACCCTAGTGGTGTGGATCAGGGAGAGATGGCAGTTTGACCAGCTCACTACCACTCAGGCCCAGATTCAGGGCTCTGAGATGGCCCACCACAAAACCGGTATCATCTGCCAAAAGCTGGGATGCACAAAAGGACAAGTTCTGCTGATCCAAAGCTTCAGGATCTTCGTGACACAGGAAAACAGCAGGATTACCAGGGGAAGTCCCAACACTGATGGTGTCACAGAAGCCGGAGATCATAAACAGGATTCTAGAAACACAGGAAATAAGACCAACAATCAACAAATGAAACAAAAAGCTTCTGCAGAGTAGAGCACACTGTCAATTGAGTGGATATGCAGCCAGCAGAATAGAAGAGAGTCATTATCAGCAACGCATCCAACTGATGTCTACAATATCAGTTGTACAACTGATGTCTGTATCTACAACATACAGAGAACACAAAGAACTAAGTCTTAAGAAAATGAACAGTTAAATTAAAAATGAGCTATGGCAGTGGATAGAAAATTCTCAAAAGAAAAAGTTCAAATAGCTATGGAACATTTTTCTATTACCTTATTCTAATATTTTCCAGGCTCTTCAAATTACATACTTATATCAAAATTTCTTAATGTTTTAAGTGAATTTTTGTAAATTTAAATGATTTTTGTAAATTTAAATGTATTCTGTACTATTTTACTACATATTTGTTTCAATAATTTTATTTTTAATTAGAATTTCCTTTTTTTAAAAAAACAGGGTTTCTCTGTATAGCCCTGGCTGTCTGGAACTCACTTTGTAGATCAGGCTGGCCTCGAACTCAGAAATTCCTCAGAAATCCGACTGCCTCTGCCTCCTGAGTGCTGGGATTAAAGGTGTGCGCCACCACTGCCTGGCACTTTAGGTATTATTTAACTATTAAAAACAAGGACATTATTAATTTTGCAGGCAAGTAGATAAAATAGAAAATATCATCCTGAGTGAGGTACCCCATACCCAAAAGAAAATGCATGGTATGTATTCACTTAGAAGGTATGTACTAGCCATAAAGTACAGGATATTCACAATATACTCCACAGACCCAAAGAAGCCAAACAAGATAGATGTCTCAAGTGAAGATGCTTGAATCTCATTTAGAAGGGGAAATAAAATAGTCATAGGAGGCAGATAGATGAGGGAATTGCATGGAAGAAAATATGGGGAGGGGGATGAGGGGATTCAGGATCAGGTGTGGGGAGAGACAGACCATGTGGCCAGAGGGTTGGAGGGCTAGGAGAACAAATGAAAATATTCAGCTGACTGAGGTCAGGGGTGGGGGACATCTCTAAGACTTGTCAGAGACCTGGTATGGGGGAGGTTCCTAGGAGTCAATGGAATTGGGAGAAGGATTTGGTGTCCCTAAAGGGATAGGAACTTCACAGGAACACCAACAAAATCAACTAACCTGGACCTTAGGGGGCTATAAGAGACTGAACCATCAACCAAAGAACATAGACAGGCTGGTCCTAGGGCCCCAACACATGTGTAGTAGATGGACAGTTTAGTCTTCCTACGGACCCCCCCACCCCCAACAAGTGAGGCAGGGACCGTTCCTAAAGCTGTTGCCTGTCTCTGGAATCTGTTCCCCTACCTGTGCTGCCTTGTCAGCCCTCATTGGAAGAGGACGCACCAAGCCCTGCAGAGACTTGATGTCCCAGCATTAGGGGGCAGAAGTTACCCCAGGGTGTTCCCCACTCTTTCAGCAGAGAAGAGGAAGGGGGATGAAGGGAGAGACTGTGCAGGAGGGAATTGGAGGGGGCACAAAGATATGGATGCAAAATGAATAAAGAAATAACTTGTAATAAGGACACATGCTCCACTATGGTCATAGCAGCCTGATTTATAATAGCCAGAAGCTGGAAAGAATCCTGATGTCCCTCAACAGAGGAATGGACATAGAAATGTGGTACATTTACGCAATGGAGTATTACTCAGCAATTAAAAACAATGAATTCATGAAATTCTTAGGCTAATGGATGCATCTGGAGGATATCATCCTGAGTGAGGTAACCCAATCACAAAAGAACACACATGATATGCACTCAATGGTAAGCGGATATTAGCCCAGAAACTTAGAATATCCAAGATACAATTTGCAAAACACATGAAACTCAAGAAGAAGAAAGACCAAAGTGCAGATACATTGCTCCTTCTTAGAATGGGGAACAAAATACCCATGGAAGGAGTTACAGGACAAAGTTCAGAGCTGAGACAGAAGGAAAGACCATCCAGAAACTTCCCCACCCATGGATCCATCCCTTATACAACTACCAAACCCAGACAGTATTGCATATGCCAGCAACGTTTTGCTGACAGAACCATAACATAGCTCTCTCTTGTGAGGCTATGCAAATGCCTGGCAAATACTTAAGTGGATGCTCACAGTCATCTATTGGATGGAACACAGGGCCCCTAATGAAGGAGCTAGAGAAATTACCCAAGGAGCTAAAGGGGTCTGCAACCCTATAGGAGGAACAACAATATGAACTAACCAATACCCCCCAGAGCTGTGTCTCTAGTTTCATATATAGCAGAGGATGGCCTAGTCAGCCATCAATGAGAGGAGGGGCCCATGGTATTGCAAAGATCATATGCCCCAGTACAGAGGAATGCCAGGGCCAGGAAGCAGGAGTGGGTGGGTTGGGGAGCAGGGCAAGTGGGAGGTTATAGGGAGCTTTGAGGATAGCATTTGAAATGTAAATGAAGAAAATATCTAATAAAAATGCCTTAAAAAAGAAATAATGGGTAAAAAGAGTTTCCATCAGACTATTTGTGATTTGTCTTTGAAATATTGTTTCTGTGATGAAATATTATCTTCACACCTTATTTGTGTGTATTTAGTTATAGTATATTATGGTGATTTGTGTTAAAAGACGGTGATTGTTTTGAAGTCTTCATTAAGTTTGCCATAGAGACCCTTTGAAAAGCCATTTCTTTCTTGGCATATTCCCATGTATGGATCAAAATTTCCTCCTTCTCTCCATGATCTGTATGTCTTTATTTATTCATATTGACAAAGGACATTTAAGTAATAGCAAGAAACAACTTCTTGCTGGGTGCACTTTTGTTGTCGCTCTGTTTAGTGTTTTGTTTTGGTTTTGTTTGTTTGTTTGTAAATTTACTTTCCCTTACACTGGGAATCCTCTCCCTAACTCCAGAGGGAGTAGCCTTGAGTATGTGCCTAGCCACCTTACAATGATGGTGATTATAGAAGATCTTTTCTTTGACTCTGTTTTCCTCTAATGCCTCCACTACCTCTGTTGCTAGTATACCCCACTGTCTGTACTGGCTAATTGCTTACTGCTTGCACTCTTGTGTTTGACAATGTCCGGAGGCATCAAGCTGTTTTCTTTGTGAAATAGTCAATACCAGCTCTTTTGCAGAGGTTGCTAGGAGAACCACATTTGAAGTTCCTACTAACTCTAGGAGGGCTCTTCTCATTTATCACTCTGATTGTCTCCTGCCAGTTATTGAATCGAAGCTTTCGTTGCTGTTTTTGTCTTCAGACAGAGTTGTGGGCCTCCTTCTAATTCCTTAACATCCAAACCTTTAGGGAGAAAGGCTTGGTTTAAGTTCCCAATACTCTTTTCTAAATAATGGCTAAGAAACCTTACAGCTTACTTCTCTCAAGGTGGGCAAATTCTTTGGACTGTTGTTCTGGTGCTGGTGGGGGAAGTAAGTGCCCCTGCTTATTCCGAAGACACATCCCAACGTGATGACCAAGACGCCTGAGTGGCACTAGCCTCTGATCTCATCCACCTTGCCTGCTGTTGAACATCTTCTTTGAGAATGAGCTATGTGGGGCCTGATGGTTGTCCTCAGCTGTTGTCCAAGGGATAGAGCTATTGCCTAGGAGTTGGGACTTATCCTGAAGAGAGCCCAGTAGTCCTGGAGAAATTCAAGTGGTTAGAATTCTGCTCTTTTGTGGGAGATAACTGACATCTCAGGAAAGAAAATCTCAAAGAGACTGAGTCAGTTTGGGCCAAAATTTGAATAATTTTGCTGTTTGAAGACTTAGTAGATTTTCTGGAATAAATAGTAATCTTGTCTGTTTTCGGGACAATGTATAGGCATTTTAGTGTTCTAACTTGGATTTTTAATGTCTAACATATATATATATATATGTGTGTGTGTGTATATATATATATATATATATATACATATATATGTATATATATATATATACATATATATATATTCAATATATTTCAATATATATTCAATAATCTCTGTATGTTTCACATCAGGAAAATAGGTCCCAGAGTCTGAGACTCTCCACCTTGTACTTGACAATCCAAATTTAACTAAGTACATGACTGTTCATTTACCATATGATTGAGCAAAAACTGTGTGATTCATAGGACACATTGAAAGGATTTTAGTCATGGCAAAAATAAAGATTGGGATGTCTTTCAAATACAGAAATCACCAGATTCAACAGTTTTTAGCCAATTTTGAGGCAGATTGACAATCAAAACTGAATATCCATTGCAAATTCAGACATATGCATGCACATCGTGGAAAGAATGATTTTATCAAGAGAAATATAGCAACATAAATGACAAAAAAATCATTTTAGAGTAAAGAAGACATTTCCTTAGTGCTCCTGGATCACTTACATAAAGAGACTACATGCTGCACTGCACACATCAAAGGAGTTTTAAGAATGAGAGAGAGAGACGTTAGTAACACCAAACTATGACAATTCTCTTCAGACAAGACAGTGCATTCAAACCTTCTAATGGAAATTTCCACAAGTAACATTCCATACATAGCCAGTTAACATCAGGGCATTTGTATAGATCTTGCAGTCGCATAGAAAAATATACTAATCAATTAATTATATACCATGTAATTGCAGACCCTGATGGGGACTATAAAGAATCAGACAGTATTTAATGTAAAGGATAATGTATCTAGTAGTAGAGAAAAATTTATTTCTGTGGAAATTTTATTGGATAGAATATAAAAATCTAAATAAGGATCACTTAGATAGACAAGGAGAATAAGGAGTCCTCCTAAAGTCAAAAAAAGGAGGTTCAAAGAAGCCCATGAGCCTGAATTTCCTCAGATCCCAAAACAAGGGAAAATAATATCAAATAATTACAGATGAGAAGTCAGAGATTCAATTATCCACTCTCAGTTATAATATGTTAGAGCACCAGAAAACTTCCAAAGTATTTTTGCAAATATGTGTGTTTTATATATGTGTGATATTGTGTCAAAATAAGGAGACAGGTGTGTGTGTGTGTGTGTATGTGTTTGTGTGTGTGTATGTATGTGTATGAGTTTGTGTGTGTGTGTGTGTACATGTGTGTATCTATTAACTACTCTTTTGGTATAGAACTAAAAACAAAATAGTTTAAAGGAGTGTGCTTAACACAAATTTGTAACATAACAAAATTAAATGTTTCAAATGGTATTTACTGTTGTATGTTTTATATTAAAATAAACCAATAACCCAACTCATCCTCTGGATAAAACCCAGTTATTCATTATGAGTTCCTTTGAATAAGAGAGAAACCCAATTTGAGATCCAGCTCAAGGGGAGGCTAGAGCCCTGATAAAGTTACTGACTCTGTGATGTGCTTGCAGACAGGACCCTAGCATGGTTTCCCTCTGAGAGGATCAACAAGAAGCTGAAAGAATCAGAAGCAGATACTAGAACCCAAAAAATGGATAGAAGCCGGGGACTCCTGAGGTTGAATTGGTGAAAAACTGGAAGAAGCTGAGGTGGAGGGTGACCCCATGGAAAGACCAGAAGTCTCAAATGACCTGGACTCCTGAGATTTCTCAGAAAATGTGGCACCAACTAGGCAGCATGCACCAGCTGTTATGAGGCCCCCCAACACATATACAGCAGAGGACTGCCTGGTCTGGCCTCAATGGGAGAAGATGCACCTAACCTCAAGAGACTTGAGGCCCCAGGGTGCTGGGAGGCCTGGTGGAGTGGGGATGGTTAACTTGGAACATCTTATTGAAGACAGGGGGCAGGAGATATGGGATGAGGAGTGATAGGGGGGTGGGGTGGGTGGCAGACACGGAGAGAGATGAAGTATGGACTGTAAAAAAGGATTAAAGAATAAAAATAAATAAATTTTAAAATTCTTCAAAAATTAAATGAAAAAAGGAAAAACCCAAAGTTTCATGGCACTATGAGTTGTGAGTTTTCTTTTCCTTTTTCTAGCACATACTGTTTCCTAGCACTCATGCTAACCTTGGTCAAACTATACTGAATGTAAGAACCTCTTAGCCAATTTTATGTTGTAAAAAAACACTATGTCATAGACTGACTAAGAGGCAAAGAGAAGAGATTGCTTGGGTGTTAATTCTGAAAGTCCAAGGTAAAGGGCCATATCTGGTAATTGCCTCCCTCCACATAGTGTGCTGAGGTACAAAACATGCTCTGGTGACAGTCACAATATAGTCATATCTCTTCTTTTGTATTCTTTCTCCCTCTCCCTCTCTCCCTCTCCCTCCCTCTCTCCCTCTCCCTCTCCCTCTCCCTCTCCCCCTCCCTTCCCCCTTTCCCCATCTCTTTCCCTCTCTCTCCATCTTCCTTTTCCTATCCCTTTCCTCTCCCTCTCCCTCTCCCTCTCCTTTGCCTCCTATTCTCCTCTCTCCCTCTTCTTCCATCCCCAGTCTCCTTTTATCTTTCTCTTTATATCTTTCACGATGAATCCACTAATTTTCAGTATTACAAGTTGGATGATAGCTTTAATCCAGTGTCAATAACTTCCAAAGACCCTTTCTGAACACCATAGATTAAATTTCTATTCTATTTAGACCTCATAGTGAGTACTCATTTACACACAGGAACCTCAGATTATAGAGTTTATAGTACAGCATAGACTCAGAAAGAAAATAGAAAGAACTTGCCTTTCAAAATTCAGAAGAAATACAAACTTAAACATAGTAGGAAATTGTCATTGCTGCAAAAATACATTTATTTCTTCCTTGATGTCTTCCCAAAGATGCTAGAGCATCTTCAATTTCGTTCAATTCATTTAGATTCTTAAAATTGTTAGATGTTTCTCAATATACACAATTGCTCTGTGTCTGGAAATAATCTCTTCCTCGACTGCACTAATATCTTGACAATACATTCTTTTTTAAAAAATCATTTATGTATGTATGTATGTATGTATGTATGTATGTATTTATAACTCAAGATTTTATTATTCCATAACTGTTCTACATCCAATATTCCTCCCAGCCCTCTGTCTCCACAAGGATGTCCCCACCCCACACCCCAAACCCCTCATCCCACCAGACCTCTAAACTCTCTGGGGCCTCCAGTCTCCTGAGGGTTAGGTGCGTCTTCTTTGACTAAACCCAGATATGACAGTCCTCTGCTGTATATGGATTGGAGGCCTCACATCAGCTGGTGTATGCTGCCTTGTTGGTGGACCAGATTCAAAGAGATCTCAGGGGCCCAGGTTAATTAAGACTGATTGTCCTCCTACAGGGTCGCCCTCCTCCTCAGCTTCTTCCAGATTTCTCCTAGTTCAATCACAGGGGTCAGCAGCTTCTGTCCATTGGTTGGCTGCAAATATCTACATCTGACTCTTTCAGCTGCTTGTTGAGTCTTTTAGAGGGCAGTCATGATAGGTCCTTTTTTGTGAGTTCCCCATAGCCTCAGTAATAGTGTAAGGTCTTAGGACTTTGCCTTGAGCTGGATCTCACTTTGGACCTGTCACTGGACCTTCTTTTCCTCAGGTTCCTCTCAATTTTCATCCCTGTAATTCTTTCAACAGAAACAATTATGGGTCAGAGGTGTGACTGTGTGATGGCAACCCCATCCCTTACTTGATGTCCTGTCTTCCTGCTGGAGATTGGCTCTGTAAGTTCCCTCTTCCTACTGTCAGGCATTTCATCTAAAGTCCCTCACTATGAGTCCTTGGAGTCTCTCACCTCCCAGGTATCTGGTGCATTCTGAAGTGTTCTCCCAACCACCTACCTCACAAGGTTGCTGCTTGCCCTCAGAGTATCAGCCCTTTTCTCCCACCCAATACCAGATCATGTTACCCTCTACACCCTATCCCCTTTCCCTCCCAGGTCTCTCCCCCCCACCTTGTGGTTGCTTTCTTCTCACTCCCAAATAGAGCTGAGGCAACCTCACTTTGGCACCTCAGCTTGTTGACTATTTTTGAGTTCTGAGGACTGTATCTTGAGTATTCTGTATTTTTTTTTTCTTTTCTCATTTTTTTTTTTTTTTTTTTTTTTTTTTGGCTAATGTCTACTTATTACTGACCATGCATGTCCTTTTTGGTCTAAGTTACTTTACTCAGGGTGATATTTTCTAGTTCCATCCTTTTGCCTGGAAAACTCAGGATGTCCTTGTTCATAATAGCTGTATTCCATTGTGTAAATGAACCACATTTTCTGAATCCATTCTTCTGTTATGGAACATTTCAGTTGTTTTAAGCTTCTGGCTATCATAAACAAGGCTTCTATGATCAGGGACCTCAACATAAAACCAGATACACTGAATCTAATAGAAGAGAAAGTGGAAAAGAGCCTTGAACTCATTGACACAGGAGGAAATTTTCTAAACAGAACTCCAATGGCTCGGGTTATAGGCGCTCATGAAACAACTGTAAAGCAAAATACATAGCCAATAAGACAAATTGGCAACCTACAGATTGGGAAAAAAATCTTCACTAATACCACATCCAATAGAGGGCTAATATCCAAAATATATAAAGAACTCAAGAAGCCAAACACCAAAAAACCAAAGAACC
This sequence comes from Mus pahari, assembly GCF_900095145.1. Lineage (NCBI taxonomy): Eukaryota > Metazoa > Chordata > Mammalia > Rodentia > Muridae > Mus > Mus pahari. The sequence continues at coordinate 33,337,990 of NC_034602.1, read as the reverse complement.
CAATCAAAAAATGGGATATAGGACTAAACTAAGAATTCACAACAGAGGAATCTGGAATGNCTGAGAAGCACCTAAAGAAATGTTCAAACTCCTTAGTGATCAGAGAAATGCAAATCAAAATGACCCTGAGATTCCACCTTATCCCAATCATAATGGCTAAGATCAAAACCTCAGGTACATGTTGGTAAGGATGTGGAGAAAGAGGAACACTACTTCATTTCTGGTGGGATTGCAAACTGTTATAACCACTCTGGAAATAAATCTAGAGTTTCCTTAGGAAATTGAAAATAGAACTACCTGAAGACCCAGCAATACCACTCTTGGGAATATACCCAAAAGATGCCCCACCATGCCACAGGGGCACATGTTCCACTATGTTGACAATACATTCTTATATTGTCATGTTCACTTAAGTCTTGTTTCTTTGCTTATAAGCAGTATTTAGAAGGCAGTAGGGAAGAATTGATTTTTTTTTTTATCAAACACATAAATGCTCATTCCAAAGCCCATTCTTTTACAATGAATTAATCCAAGGCGCAGGAAGTAAAAGTGTCCCTTTGTGTCTTACCTATTGGGTAGATTCAATAAGACAACATTCCAATACAGCAATAATAGATGTGATCAGCAGACTTCCAGCCCTTAGCAAAATGATGTTTGATCTATTACTATTTTAGGTCCGGATTTCATGTTAGTTGTTGGTAACTTGTCATACAAGATCTTTATATAGTGCTATTTCCTTAATAATTTAATACTAAAGCTCTTCTATATCCCTCCAGTTGTGATTTAACCTAGGTCCTCATATGTGTTAAGCAAGTGTGCTATCAATGAGCAATATACCCACACCTTGCCTATACCACCAAGCTTTTCTCAGATACTATTATTATTATTATTATTATTATTATTATTATTATTATTAGTTTGTAGCACATTTTTTCCTACTCGTCTTTGTTTCTGGCCAAACACAATCTCCAGAAGCCCAGATTTGAAAGAAGCAGGTTAAGAATAGGGCAAAACCTGCTGTCAGGTAAGATTTCACCATTGGTAATGTTTTTTTTATAACATTGTCAAGAATGTAAAATGGTTAAACATTGAAAATTAACCTGTTCAGATGGGAATTTCTTGAATTTGACTTTTTTTGATTTATTTACTCTTCTGTTTGAGTTCATTTTTTTCTCATGAACACCTCAGTGATGGTGGAGTTGAATAGGCACTCAGGGATACCCGGATCATAGAAGCAGACATGAAAGGCACGATTCAGCAGGGACCCAGGAGAGACACACACTGGTGATTCTTCTACTTCATTACCTCACTGTTTAGAGCCCTCCCTAGCCTTCTAGATCTAATATACAATGGAAACAGATATGAACATTTGGATTCCACAGAGTGTTCTCAGGAAAGCCTTGACTTTTCTAAGGTTGTCTTATTGGAGATCTGTGAAAGCCAAAGAGACAAAGCCACGTGCTGTAAAAGAAAAGTGTTCATCCTGTAAGTGTTGCTAATGTTTCTCTAGTCAGGAAAGCAGAACTTGAAGGGTAGATGCACAGCACATTTCAGGAAGGCAAGAATCAGTGAAAGGGTGAAAGGGTGATACTGAAGAAAAGTCTCAGGGTGCAGGCTGTGAGGACGGTTGGCAGCCTTGGGAGGAAGGTGTCTGTTCTTAAAGAAAATGTGTCTCCTCCCCTTTACTATTAATATTAATTGTGTCTCCTCCCCCTTTCTGTCCATTTCTCATTTGAGTCAGGGCTTTCCCAAAAGAAACTGAGCCTTTCTCCTCTCTTACATCTATTACTTATGATCCTCTAAGCAAGGGAAAGTCGCATCATTGTCTGTACTTGTGTGGCCTGTGTTTTGTCATTTGTTTCATGCAGTCCATTTATTAATTCAGTAAAGGGAATGGTCAATCTGCTACTTAAGGCTCTATCTGAGACCTGTGGGGGAGAATCAAAGAACAATTCATCCTGAGGAATTCTGAAGTTCATCCGACACAGCATACTTTCAGAGCTACCACTTCGAAGCTGGGATCTTGGAAAACTCATTCTCTCCAGGAAGAACTGAGACTCCCCACTCTTTTTTATATTATTATTTTCTTTATTTGCATTTCAAATGCTATCCCGAAAGTTCCCTATACCCACCCCAGCCCCTGCTCCCCTACCCACCCACTCCCACTACTTGGCCCTGGCCTTCCCCTGTATTGGGTCATATAAAGTTTACAAGATCAAGGGGCCTCTCTTCCCAGTGATGGCCAATTAGGCCATCTTCTGCTACATATGCAGCTAGAGACACGAGCTCTGGGGGTACTGGTTAGTTCATATTGTTGTTCCACCTACAGGGTTGCAGACCCCTTCAGCTCCTTGGGTACTTTCTCTAGCTCCTCCATTGGGGGCCCTGTGTTCCATCCAATAGCTGACTGTGAGCATCCACTTCTGTGTTTGCCAGGCACTGGCATAGGCTCACAAGAGGCCACTATATCAGGGTCCCTTCAGCAGAATCTTGCTTAAAATAGAATATATGAGTTCAAAGTCAATGGTGATGAGTACTGCTTTTCCCATATCTAGGATGGCATTATAATTAGCATAATTGGAATTTTTGTTACTATAAAATCAAAGCAAGCATTTCAAATGAGGAATATTGATTGAAAACCTCCTTCAACATCTTTAGGTAATGGATAAAGCCTTGAGGACTCCTGTCTGTGAAGAAGCCACTATTAAGTAATGCCATAGTAAAGGACACTAAAGGAAGTCAACACAAAATGGATCAGGGCCATTCACTTATTTTTAATGAAAGCTGTGTGTTTATGCTACTTTTGCATGTTTGTTATTTTATTGATTAGTTATTTTAGTCCTGTGAAAATGTGTACAAATCATGGGAATCAGGACCTGTGATTAAAGTCGAGGTCTCAGTCTACCTATCTATCTATCTATCTATCTATCTATCTATCTATCTGTCTGTCTGTCTGTCTGTCTATCTATCTATCTATCTATCTATCTATCTATCTATCTATCTATCTATCTATCTATCTGCCTACTTTTCTATCTCTATTTTCCTCTGTTACAACTTTTTTTTCTGAAGGCAGGGATTTCTTTACTCAATTTATAATAGTGATTCTCTCACATGGTTTAACATGAACAGATCAGTTGTTTAAGGAACTTATATTTAGGATTTTCCAGTTACAGTCAGAAGGACAGTGTTCTCTGTGTATTTGTTGTAAGCCTTGTCAGAGGTGCAATCCATTCTCAGGACCATTGCATAGGTGTAAAACCAGACAGATGAGCAGACTGCCTGAAAGATGTCAGACATTAAATGAGAGACAGTTCAGCCAGCTGCCGTAGATGACCTTATGCTTTAATTTAGTTCACATTTATTCTTGTCATTTAGTATATCTTAGATTGCATTTGACATTTTCCTTTAACATTTTGTAAGAGCTTAGATTCAATAGGTATGTAATAGATCTTTTAGCATAATGACACATGCATGAAAATACTTCTTCATAGATGTCTCACTGTTTACTCAAAGTAAAACAGCATAGTAACATGCGTACCCGTTTGTTGATAATAGTTAGGAATTCTTCCTTCAAATTTCTGTTAATAATTTATTTTGCAAATGATTTACTTATTAAAGATTTTATATACATAATATATTTATATTATTTCCCTCTAACTCCTTCCATAGCCCCTGCCTGCTCCTTCTCAAACTAATGTCTTTTCTTATTTCACACACACACACACACACACACACACACACACACACACACTCACAGTGAATCTATTTAGTGTTGATCATGTATATTTTGTAATTTTTGGGCTGATTACTTGTTATTGGAACATGTATGAGGCAGCTGGCTCTAGGACTTATCCCTAAAGCAAATTGTTTATTTCTCTATAAGAAATTACTAATTACCTGTAGCTGAACATCTAGGGATGGGGTCTTCTGGGGTTTCTTGGCATGTTACCTGGGAATGTCATTGCTTAGGTCTTGTTTAGGTAATTTTGTTATTTCAATTTCATAGATGTAGCTTCCCTGTCCTACATGAAGTCACAAACCTCTTTCAGCCATTTGCCTCAAAATAATGAGACAAAAATGCCACCCTCAATTATCAGGTTCACATGTGGAGACCAAATCCTTAGCCCACCATATTTTAACTTTCATTGGCTACAGAGTCTTTAAAGAAACTTGCACATCACAACTTGAATCATGAAGGGGCACATAGCCAAATAAATGCCCTGTTTATAAGAAGAGATTTAGTACACAAATACATCAAGAGAAAAGATTCCATCCAGAGACAAGAAAGAGATCTCAGAATAAAATCTATGGACTCATTGATTCTAGCACTCTGTTCTACTGAGCTGTGTGTGAAATAAGGTCTTGGCTATTTAAAGCTACATAGCCGGCTATATTTTTGTTCTTCACGGAGTTCTCTCAGCATCTCTATGACCAGCAGCTGTATGAAATATGCCTATTACAGAGAGAGTATTCGATGAATGACATTGGAAGCACTATGACTTAGAGAAGAATAGGAAAACGAGTGACATTCATTCACTGCAGTCAATGTGACAGAGACCAGGCGATTATGGGTTGAATTGTCTCCCAAAAGGAAACACTGAAGCACTGCTCTTCAAAATCTCTGAATGTGGTCTTATTTGGTATTTCATTAATTAATGAAAGCAATAGATGGATGAAGTCATACTGGAGTACTGTGTGCCTTAGTTGTTTTAAGGAGAGAACAAACACAGACAAAGATCAGGGATACAGCTATGTGATGACTGTGATGAGATTATGGTGAATAACTCACTAACTAAAACCCAGTAAGCACTGCCACATCCACCAGAAGTTAAGAAAGAGTTCCCTTATACCCGTTGAGGATATGAGAGGTATGCAAAATGACATCCTTGTTTCAGGCTTGTAGCATGCACAACTGTGAGAGTATGTGGATCTGTTACTTAAGCAGCCCATTTTGTAGTCATTTGTTTATTCAGAACTAGGAAACTTAGTGCATGCACCCAGATGCTTTTAAAATGTTCCAAAATCAGGTTACAGATTCCATCTTCACAGGTGCTAAGTATTTGACAAATGCTTTTATCTCCCTCTAAGTTCTTTGTCCAGAGCATGACCTAGGTGTCTATGAACCCAACACTTGCTTGGCAACTTGCCCAGACTAGGATCCTGCTCAACACATTTCTGATGTAAGAAACACACAGGTCTGATTTATTTTCTTTTTATAGAGGAATATATTAGTCTACATGAAGTTGGTTAAAATACACCCAGGATCCGAAAAGATTGTGCACGGCCACATGCACAAGAGTGCACCCTCCACCCCCCCCACACACACCCCATACACATCAACAGCAAAGGAAGAAATCTAATATCCCAGAGTGTGTAAATGCTAATCCCTCGAGATTTCAGACAACAGTACTGCTGCTACTTTCAGTAGCCACTTAAACAGAAGAAACATTGTGACCAGGTTAAGGATGACTGCCTGCATCTCTGCTGTTCTGCCAGTCTACCTCTTTAAGTTGTTTCTTGGTGGGTTTTAGTGTACATCAAGGAGAAATCACACCAGTTTCATCATTCTTTATCTTTCTGGATTCATTTGCCCATCAGTGTTCTGTGTCTATAGTGTTTAGCATTGGTTTTACTTCAACATGATATCCTATGCCTGTGTGTGTATCATTTTAAGGTACTGCCCCTGTAGATTTATGTATTGAGGCCTATACCATTTTATTTTGTAGCTCTTGTCTCAATTTTGTCCCTGAATATGCTGTGATCTGACTCTGTGTGTTGACTTTAGATGGGTTGGTTTTTAATGGGATGGATTTTAATAGAGAAATTGATTTTATACATTTTACTCATGACATCCTGTCTTAGCCAAAACATTGCCAAATTGAGTAACACTTGGATTGAGTATGACTGACAGTGAGGATGATGATGGAGATACACAAACCATCCTTTCACAGATGATGAGAGTCTAAAATGATATAGCAAGTTTAGAAACCAGCTTGGAGGTTTCATGCAAATCTAAGTACATTTTCTTACATCCATCACTCATACAACTTCTCTTTTATTCAAAGGTGTTGAAAAATATGTCCTGCAAGCATATGCTCATAGCAGATTTATGCATAATTTTGTAAATTAGGATTGAAAATGTTCTACAGTAAATGAAGTGTGCTATACCCAAACAATGGAATATTATTCAGTGCTAAAAAGTGAGCTATCAAGAACAGGCTAAGTGAAAGGTGCCACTGTAAAATGTCTGCATAATCCAAGCATATGGCATTCTAGAAATGTTGAGACGGTGGATGCAGTAAAAACGTTAGTGATTGCCAGGATTTATAGAGTGTGGAGAGATGAATAGGCAGAAAGTAAATGGGAAATTTTTGTTACTTACTTTTGTTTCTGTGAGACAGGGTTTTAGCATGTAGCTGGAACTTAATAAGTACAATAGGCTGAGAACAGCTTCCAGTGATCTGTCTGCTACTGTGGCTGCAATGGTGGGATTAAAGGCATGGACTTCTATGTCTGGGCACAAGGAACTTTTGAGACAGAAAATACTTATTTTGTGAAATACTGTAGTTGTGTACATATGCCATTGTACCTTTGCCGAACCCACAGAATGAACAGCAGAGGCTCAGCTCTTAGGTAAGCTCTGAGCTCTGAGTGATATTGCTATGTGAGTGTGAGTCCATCGGCTGCAACAAATGCACAGTTCTGAAGGCGGAGTGATGTTTGCAATGTACTGTTTCAGAAGGTTGTGTGGCCCTGGGCTATGCATTCTCAGGGATAGAACTTCTCTGCATGTTTCCCGTGCCATTGCAGTTTGCTGTGAATTCTAGCTGTTCTCCAATGAAAAAAAAATTTTTTTTGCTTTGTTTGTTTCTTTTTGAAAATATTAGTAAATCTGAATGTGTTTCCTGAATTTTGAGTTTGTCCTTTAAGCTTCTTTCATAATCTCCTCCAGATGTGCATGACATACAAATGCTATGAAAACACTATTACTTTAACACTGTGCTAATGTTTCCATTATTCTGGTTTATTATCAGTGTGGCTCTCCTTAAAGAATACTCTGAAACAGCCATTCTCAGACTATTACTTGTGACTCACTTGGGGGTTGCACATCAGATATTCTGCATGCCAGATACTAACATTACAATTCATAACATTAGCAAAATTACAGTTATGAAGTAGCAACAAAAATGATGTTATGGTTAAAGGTCACTACAACATGAGGAACTAGATGAAAGGTCCCAGAATTAAGACGTTTGAGATACACTGCTCTTAAGCACCTACCACATGCACTGGAAACCTCTTGTCATCCCTAATTCATGGTAGAAGAAGTATCTTAGACCTCCAGAAAACTACTGTCTGCAGCTCCTTGGAGTGATGGAGAATTATCAGTGCCATATCCTTGTTTTACTCGGTGATACATGCTTTACTACCTACTCACCACAAACAGAAGAAACTTAACCCAGAGACCATGGATACAACTCTCTGCAAGGACTCATATCATCCTTTGAGTTGCTGCTGTAAGGTTAGTCACAGTGGTGAAAAGCAAATAATCCAAGTGTCAGGCTAACTGAAAACACACCAACAGGCTGCTTGTTTTATTTTTTTTAGTTTTATATAGAAAAGTAAATATAAATTATTTAATTTTCTTGTGTACATGTAGGTGGTATCTTTGTCTCTGAATTCGCCCATTTGCTCTGTGTGTGTGTGTGTGTGTGTGTGTGTGTGTGTGTGTGTCTGTGTGTGTGTGTGTCTGTGTGTGTGTGCATGTGGCAAAATGAGGACTAGTTTGTGAATCTCCTTCCATTACACATCACATTGCTCACTGAGGCAGAATTTCCTACTTTTACGTTACTGGCATAGCTAGCATAGTTAGTTAGCTAAAGTTAAAGCTATAGTTAAAGCCTCTCAACAAATATGAAGAATGTTTGTGTCTTTTAGTAGCTGTAAGTCTTGTGAATGTGTTATCTTCATTTTAGAAACTGCTTTATATTTGAAACCTTCTGTGAAGACAGCAATATAATGAAATATTAGGCAACAGTCAATAAGCAAGTTGATTAACCCTGTCAGTGTGGTTGGTTGGGACCCATGTAGTGAACTACTAGTGATGTTTGAGTGTGATTACCCAGTGTACAGTAGATCATGAGTATTCTGACCTAAGAGGTTGATTTAATCCCTCAATGTTTGCAGAATATAATGTTGTGTAGGGGGAAATAGTTAAAAGTAAGAGTTAGGGCCTAGCTGGAGGAAACACCTTGCTAGAACTATGTCCTTCAGGTTCCCTTCTCCTAGGCTCTTTTTGGAACAGCCCATTCTATCTGATTTCTAGGTACCCTGATATAAGCAGTCTGACTTCCAACAATTTCTATTCATGCAATACAATCACTCAAGTTGTGACCTTTAAATTCTCAGGTTTTAGTCATAGAAATGCAAAGGCAGCTGATTTTCCTATGAAAACGATCTCAAACATGATTCTTTCTGAGGGACAGACAATGCAATTGGTTTACTTGCCATATATTTGTGTGCTTAAACTGTGGCAAATAATCTGTCTATAACACTGGGAAACAAGGCATGTAATAATCTTGGGCATGCAATCACTTCTCCCTTTATTCGTATAGGAATCATTCTTTTCTCCTAAACTTTTGTTTCTTCAGTCATTAGTTACATATTTATCTTCTATCCATATCTGTTTTAGGTGAAAACTAACATAACTCTGGATCTGGGGGTCCAAATCCATATGAACAAAATCAGAGTCACAGGGGAAATTGCTGCTTTAAATAGTCTACCAGGGAGGAACCAAAAGTCGAAAATAGCAGAGACTCTGATGCCATCCCTAATTTTTGTCCATTGTCTTAATGTGTCAGACTATATGTGCCATCCTAAAGATGCTCCTGGCAAGAAACATCCTCCCTACATCAAAAAGTCAACTCTTTCCAGGATAGACAATCAACCTCTGTTCCTTAGATGCTTTGTTTTAGCGGAAGAGAACTGAGTAATGGATATCAAATGATAAAGCACAGTGAATGGAAAGAGGAGGAGCAAGGCAGAGAACCTAGTCACTGATTTATTAAGAGAATTATATCTAGACTCTAAAAAGATTAATGAGTTACTTATCACAGTTCTTGATCTCTAAGCGAAAGGTGGAAAAGAAACTGAGCCATGTCTATTCAAACCAGCCATGTTTTTTTCAGCCAAAGTGAATCATGAGCACACTACATCCATTTCATTAAAGATCCTCCATTATACCTGTGGCGAGCAGACATTTTCCTCATCCGTAGGCTATTGTTTATATAGCTATTAATAAATTTAAATAATTAAATACTTCTTGCCTTGACTTCGTAAAGTTGGATCTTTATTGGTTGAAGAAGTTACAAGTGGTATCCTCGAAGAAAATAAAATTAAATAAAAGAGTAAATGGTGCTCAAGAAAGCCCATTCACTTCATGGCATCGCTTCCTGAAATGGATGTAGGAATCCACAGCATGGATTTTAATCTGATTTAATTTTTTAAACTTTTGGTATTCCAGGATTGAGTTGATCCCAGAATTGATGCATTCATCCATGTTGCTATTCTATCAAAGCATCTGTAATAGAATTCTTCAGTTTATAAAATCATGAAAACATGGGTCTAAAGAGACCCTTTTATTATACAGACTATGAAAATCACACTATCAAACATTAAGCCTGAAATTTTACACTTGCAATCAAAACTGAATAAACTCAGCAGGCTGGAATTATATATTTGTGTGTGTGTGTGTGTGTGTGTGTGTGTGTGTGTGTGTGTGTGTGTGTGTATGTGTGTGTGTGTGTGATATGTAACAATAATAAAGAAAGAGATCATGAGTTTGGAAGTAAGGTGAATATGTGGGAGAAGATGGAGGGAGAAAAGAGGATGAAATGGGAAAAATGATGTAATTATATTTTAACTAAAATTTAAAAGGTATTAATGAAACAATTAAACATTTTTAAAAACTCTACTTTGCATCAGTGTCATTTAGTTAAATTTTGATGGAGAGCGTGGTATATTTTCTACCCACTTTCCGTTCTTTCTAGTGTCCTGCTTGCATGCCAAAGAAGTATAAAAACAGGCACACATGCATATACAAGGCACATGCATACAAACACACACACACACACACACACACACACACACACACACATACCACAGATGCACTAATGAAAACAAAAAGTCTAATCAAAGAGCAAAAACAACACTCAGTGGCTCCTTAATAAAATCAGACAGAATAAAAAAACACATAAACACTAGGGAGAGTGTCAAAGGTCTGACTGCTATGATTTTTTGTGTGTGTGTGCTTCCTTTTCTGAATAAACTATCCAATTCCGTTGGTCACAGTTGACATCAGATCATCCTCTGTTTTTGTAAAACAATATTAAGCCCATCCCTGAAGTCATCTACTGTGGACTGAATCTAGAGTTTTAAACTGCACTATGATGGAAGCGGCTGAGAAAACAATATTGACATACTTTTTATTCAGTATTTTTTAGGAACATCTCCATGTGTGAGGGAAATACATCCTCTGTTGTAGGCATTTCACTGGGCAGTTTTTCAAATTAATGCAGTTTAACTATTACATTAACTTAATGGCTATTTTCCCCTACTTTAACCATGTTAAATGTGCCGGCAATAATGAGCTTCTAATGCTGTCTCTTTTAAGTCTCAGAGGCATCTTTAGAGTAGTTGCTTATCTTGTGGATCATAAAGCCGCATAATTTAGTATTCAAACAATTCATTTAAAACTGAAACTCTCAGAATTAGCTTTAAATTAATCAGAACAAAGTCATCCTATGTCACAGGTTTGATTTAGAGCTAGTTAGCAAATTTGAAAAAGGAAGGGTGAAAATAAGTTGTTGGGGAGAATGCCAACTTTCTTCCTTGAATGGAGTCTTCCCAGACTAGGGCTATCAACACAGGCTTGATAAAGTTTGTAGTTTGTATTTACAATGGACTCCAGGTAACTGAAAAATCAGGACTTGAATCTTGTTATGAGTTGCTAATTTCAATGCTACTATTTATTTGTTTATTGTTTTAGCCTCATATTAATGAATTACTTTCAAATCTGAGGACGTCTTGCTGGGATTCTGTGGGTTTTAATTGACAGAATATCTAGAAATTTCAAAGCAACAGTAAGTATATATTAAAATTTCTCATATCATCACAATGCTTTGCAACATGGGGCAAAGAATTCCAGCCTCAGTTTATCAAAAATGGATTTGGAGCTCAAGGTCAGGAAGAAGTGAAGTTTCACCCTGAATTTCATAATTTCATTCTGGGATTTGAGACATGAAGTGGTATTCATTTGTGTCAGCATTCAGAGGAAGAAGGCAAGGTTTCCATAGCTCTTTCAGAACTACAGTTCTCATGGTAAAGAATGTGAGAACTTGGTAGACATTATAATAAAGAAGAAAGTGAAAAAAATATTAGTAATGTATTCCATAAAAGAACATGGTTGTTTTGTTTTGTTTTGTTTCTCAGAAATACTTTTTTTACTGTCACCACTTCTGTACAAGTCCAAATCAGAGGTTCTCAAATGCTTTTAGCAAGAGTTAAGTTGGAAAAAAGGTATTATGTTAGTCAGTGTTCTCTAGCATAACAGAAGAACCTGTATAATGAGTCTCTAGAGATGTATAAAAAGTATTTATTGGAAAGCTGAAGTCTATGTAATCCAACAATGGCTGGCTGTGAAGAGAGAGTCCAAGAATATTGCAACTCAGTAGACAAGGGTGATTGTCTCAGCTGGTTTCCGGTCTATGCTGGAATCCTGAAGAAATAGATGAATATCAGTGATGGAGCCATGTACTAGAAAGGCAAAAGAAAGCACATAAAGGACAAAGATCTTTCTCCTTGGCTACATAGTGCATGTAATGAACCTGTGTATGTTCTACAATGCAACCTTTAAAGGACCAGGAGAAGTTTTCCAATCCCCAGGCTAGGGACTAATAAATGGCCCAGGGAACATAGGAGAAGAAGGTGATTGAACAATTTATTTACAGGACTGGTTTCATCATTTGAACATGATCTTGCTCAGTGTGGGGGCTGAGGAATGTTCACAGAGGTCAGGTTGACTAAGAAGAGATGGAAGAGACTTTGAATCTAAAAAACCATTCCACCTGATGAATTAATCTCCACTACTTAATCTCTAACAGCCCCCAAACAACCTTTTGTGAAGAAGAAATAACTATTTGGTTTTGTTTTTGGTTTGGTTTGTTTTTTCTATGTTTGATGTCATGGTTTTACATCAGTTGAGATTCCCCTTGAGATAGACACTTATGCTGAATCTAGCTACTTATATTAGAGCATTTTTATTATTTTTTGTGGCTTCCACTTATCCTTTAGCATCAAACAAGTAATGAAGGAGTCTATAACAGAGAACTTCTCATTTGCAGAGTTTCAATCAATTTCCCTCTCTGGCAATGGCTGCTTGGCCTTTCCTAATGTGGCTGGTCCTCTTTTGGAATCATTTGACTAATTCTAAGACTCAGGAGTTTGCTTAAAAGAGGGCTTACTACAAGGATACAAAGCAAGTAGCTAACAGCATATGGCCATAGTACAGCCATATTAGATCTGAGTTTGGAAGTAGACTTGGCACTTGCTACCACAATCAACACCCTGTCTATCCCTTTGTCCCTTTCCTCCATTGAGGAAAATGCTCTACCTCCCTTCAGTTCTCTTTGAGCATCTGGCAAGGTACGCTGCAAATTAAGAATGTATATTTACACTCACATTCAGAACAGGTTTTAATGTCATAAAAATGCTGAATGGATCTGGCTCTAAACTCTTCCTCCAATATGTGACTATCCAACTCAACGTTTTGAGACTACTGTGTTCTACAAGCAGAAAATTTAGATAAAACCTCCCTCATTCATCTACTTCAAGAACAAAAAAAGATTTACTATAAAATCATAGTGGCTTCAGGTTTGCTACATCAAAGTTCCCTTTCCTGGTCACCTTCACAGTTGTTGTTTACTGAGTGGACACATGTAATCCAACAATTCTTACTCCTGTTGTTCCAAGGAAAATCAGTACCAAAAAATCAGTACCAAAACAGTCACCTTACATCTGATTTGCCTTGTTTACTTTCTGAGAAACTCCCTTTTCTCTCCTAGTATGCAAGGTTAATGTCTCAATGCTGTTCAATAAAAAATAACATTGCCTTATGTCTAAGTTTGGATTTACATGTCCCTTCTGCAGTAGTGTCTCTTTTATATTGACAAAAATTCCTGGAAGAAACTTTTGCTATCAATGAGTAAATAAGACATCTGAAATTTTTTATATAGATTACTTGTAAAACAAGCCATGATCGAGAGTCACTTCAGACATTGAGTCTTCTCATTTAGGTTTAAACAAGAGTCCTGAGGATGAGACTTGACTAATTCTGGTATAGATGATGTCTTCTAATGACAACTCTTTAAAATTCATTCTTCAATATCTATCACTATATCCCAATTATTTATTGTTTCGGAATATTTTTATATATCATTTGATAAATGTCTACATATATATAATACATTTTTATTAAATCTAATTCAAATGTCCCCTCTAACTCCCACCTGTCTTTCTTAATACTTACATGTTTCCATTGAATGTATTCTCTTTTTAAAAACAATAATCCATTGAGTTCAGTTGATCCTAACAACATGTTCATAGGTACTGTATCATTCACTGTATTATGGGAACATATGAGCAGCACATTCCAAATCAAATAAAACTTCCTGTTTCCCAGCAGCCAAAAATTGTCAATATTTCCTTAGTCAGGAGTACAGCGTCATGAGCTGCTCTGCCGTCCATGATGAAATATTGAGTGACTTGGTCATGTGCAGGAAACCGCAGGTCATGTCAAGAAGACAGGAGTTCACAACATTTCTCCCCAAACTCTGGCTTTTGGTTTGGTTGTTTTTCGTTTTTTGGGTTTTTTTTTTTAATAATTATATATCTGCTTTGGTCATATTGCTAGAGTTTTGTGGCAGTAGTTGTTATTGTTGTTGATGTACAAGTTTCACTTATGACTGAGCACATAACAGTCACTTACAACAGTTATTGGACCAGTTATGAATACTTGCAGTCATTGCTTCCCACTGTAAAAAGAAGCTTGTCTGAGCCAGTTTGAATGCAGCATAGACTGCTGGCCATTAACATAATTATTACATAGCAAGGTAGATTTATAATATTTTCTTAACAAAATGACTATGGTAGTTACTCTCTCTGGACAGATATGTGATTCTGACAAGGATTATAGTACATGGTATAAATTCTCTTCCATGGAAATTGGTTGGTTAACCCAATGACAGTTATGCTATGCTTACAAAGATAGAATTTTTCCTATGGCCAGTCAGTACTATAGCATGCATGGTTCACCACTTGATCAATAAATTGATGAGTTTCTACTCCTAGTGGTTTACATAGAAACTTCTGGTACTCTGAAAGTTCACTAGCTGTCACAAAGTACCTTAGTTAGAAACAGCTTGCATTCTTCCTATACTGAAACCAAATCACATTGTATTTTCAACAATAGAGAGTAAGTGTCTGACTATAGAGGGCAACCAGCAGCAATGGCAAAACAGGACTGTGTTTTCTTGGAGGTGTTTCCTGGGACTTGCATAGCTAATAATTCATATGGCAGTATGTCAAATATGTAACTAAAATTTTCATGTAATAATATTTGGTTTGTGGGGGCAATATTGTTCGTCCATGTAGAGTGTCTTCATTCAATCTCATACTTTCTGATAGTTTATTTAGCTTATAAAACAGGTTTATATAAGTCTTTTCTGTAATTGTTACTTTTGGTTAGTCCACTCTCTTTTCTCCTTATCCTCTGTTCTCCTCCTTTACCATTGCATTGTATGTGTTATTCTGTTTCCTCCAGTCCTAAGGACTCCTCCCCTTCTCCAACTCATGTCCTTTCTATCTTCCTAACTTCTATAAATACTCAATAATAAACACAAAAATCTAAAAGTGGGAAGCTAGCATCCACATATGAAATAAAATATATTGTAGTGGTTTGAATGACAGTAGCCACATGGTCTTATATATTTGAATACTTGGTCCCAAATAGGTGGAACAGTTTAGGAAGGTTTAAAATGTCTTGTTGGAAGATATATGTCACTTGGGCTGAGCTTGGTAGTACCCTTTGGCATTCCCAGTTAGCTAGCTTTCCCTATCTCTGCTTTATGGGTTTTTTTTTTTTTTTTGGTTTTTTGTTTATTTGTTTGTTTGTCTCAATATGTAAGTTCTTGATTCAATGCTATGCCTACCCACTAGCTGCTATATTACCTATACTTATACCCAAACTTGCTTTTTTTCCAATGTGTTTATCACAGCAACAAAAAAGTAAATAAGTTGATTCTCCAGCTTCCTCAGATTAGAGAATTGAAGCTGGGGGTATCTGCTGATTCTCTAAATCGATCTGTAATTTCTGTAGTGGATTCTATTTCCTCTTCCTTGGGATCAATTTCCTTCCAATGGGATCCTGTGTATCCAGTTAGCAGCCCTCTAGTGGATAGATTTGAAGTTCCCTTGGAAGGACTAGCTTTCTAGATTTGTAAGCCCCTGATTCTCTGCTTGGAATTCTTTCCAGGTACTGTGGAGTTACTTGTCTTGAAACATTCCTGTCCAGGAGGGATGCTTCTGAATGTGCAGGAAGTAAACAAAACTTTTAAGACCCAGTAAGTCTCATAAGATAAAACTTAGAAGTCTCAGAAGTTGGTGAACCTCGTGCAATTCATAAGGCTTCACCCACTCCCCCCAAGGTTATATTAGTATTTAGTGACTTCCCACCCATACTGAGTAATTTCCATACATGCAACTTCCTTTAAATAATTCATAATTCTATAAGTAGTTTGTCATTGGTACTTAGAGGTGGTTATAATAAAGTCATTGGTACACTAAGGTGTTATTGATTTTGATGGAATTTTTTTTTTTTTTGGTCCATTTTAGTGACCCATGGATATGTGTTTGTTCATGTTTCCCCAAGAAGAGATAAATGACTGTTAATAAATAATTAAGTAATGTTTATTTCCTGTTCTGGAATTACGTACTCTGTTAGTTAAGAAAACTAACTTATTTCTAAGAGTTAATAGGGTAACAAACTCTTTTAATTTTTCATTACAAAATTAGATCTTATTAAAAAACCTAATTCATAAGTAAATGTAAAACAATGACCTTATCATTTTCTCTTGTCGCTCCAGTTCCTATTTATCTTATTGCCTAATGAACTGAAAGTATTTGTTGGTAAATAGAAAAACATGAAATACATACAGGATGATGTCATGTGAGGTTAGACAAGGTACACACATAGTAGCCTTGTAAAATTATATTAGATATTTGTTCATGTATCTACTATTGTGTTAAGTTTACCGAAAATCCTGTAGTGTAAACAAGATGATATTTGCTAAGACACACTTGATAGCCTAAAAAGAAAGAAAACAGGAGCTTTCAGGGTGTTGTTGGCCATATTGTTTCTTTCTGTGGTGATATAATTTTAGCATCTGACAATGAGTAGTGCACAGAAAGCACATAATATTAAAATGAAGTAAATCACAGGATTATATTCAGAATTTGGAAAATAAATAGTCTGATAGATTAAGGAGTAGAATAAATATTTCAGACTTAGATACTATGCTAATGCAATGATATAAGAGCAAATCCATTTACCACACTCAGACAATTCTACAAGAAACTGTGTAACACTTACCAGAATTAAAAATCCTCTTGTAGGGCCCAATGAGCTCATTAAGATACCACGGGACTTGAGTTTAAGCCTTAGCTCTGTTAATCACTTAGTGTCTTATGATAAGTTAAGAAAAGCCAACTTTGACCATATGTAAAATGAGAATGTAAGATGCTAGTTCGCAGTTAGATTTTCTCCTTATGCAATTTACCCATGCATAGGCATTCCTGTTTTTCTTTTCTTCTTGTTGTTGTTGTTATTATTCTTTGTCTTGTTTTATTTTTGCATAAATTATTGTATGATACATGTAGATGGATTTTCAGAACAGAAGGGTGGGGCTAACAGGATGGCTTTAACAGGTGTTAGCATCTGCCAAAATCTATGTATGGTATATAAGATTCAGAAATTAAAGCAGATTCATTTTTAATGTGCATAGTTTAAGGCGAGAATCAACTCTTAAATATTTAGCTCTGACCTCCATACTCATACCATCTGTTCTAGTTTATTCTCTGTTGCTGTAATAAACACCATAAACCAAAGAAACCCAGTAAGGAGCTGGTTTATTTCAGCTTACATTCAGTCTATCATTGAAGAAAGCCAAGGCATGAATTCCAGGAAGAACTAGAGTCAGGAACTGAAGTAGAGACCATGGAGGAGTGCTTCTTACTGGCTTCCTTACACGAACTTTTAAATTATCTTCCTTATATAATGTAATACCACCTATCTAGGGCTGCCCCTGAACAGTTCAGGTTATCTCTTTATACATCAATTATAAATTCCCAACAGACATGCACTACACCAATCTGATAGAGATAAAATGTTCAGGTGTGTCAAGTTGAAACCATGATTATCTGCCACATTGTGCCTCACATGTGCGTATACACACATGCTCATTGAGTAAATAAAAATAAAATAAAATTTAAGGACCAAATTTATATACTATCAATTTGAATTGACTGGCGCTATTTCAAAGTCAATGGCTTTCCTCCAAAAGCCTTCATTTACTGTTTATATTTTATACAGAATACATACCACCTACAGCATTTGTAAGTTCATGCAAATTTGGTGTAAATGCTTCTCAGAGAGATTGCTATCTCCCACATGTCTGTCCCACTGTAGCAAGAAAATTCACTCTTACTTGTTGAAGATTAAAGGAGAGCCTTCACTGAACACCATCTGTGTTGCAGGGGAAAGTGAATTGTACTTGAAAGATGATGGATAGGACTCCGGCCCTGGAATAGATCTTCCCAGTTTTCCAGTAGCCCAGACGTCGCATGGAGTCCAGATTTCATCCCATATATAACGAAAAACTGGAGTTCATTCATTAGTTTGCTTCCTTTTCCTTAACAAGCTTCAACTTTAGGTGGGTGGATTATTTTGATTATTTACTTTTTGTCAGTTTTAGGTCTGTTTTAGTGAGAAAATTATACAAAAATGTGCTTATTTGGCAATTCCAGGAATGATCTGAATATTAAAGTGTAATAGAAAAATCACAGTGAGAGTAGACTCTGAAGCATCTATGTTCGTTGCAGTAGGAGGGCAGTCCTTCTATTACAGTGCACACAGGTATAAGGATTTTCTGAGAATTCAAACCCCTCACTTATTATTGGAAAGAAACATCTGAGAAGACTTAGATACTGTAAGACTGTTCAAGTAAATCTTGATTTATTTTGTAGGCAATAAGCCACACTATAGACAATGAGTTTGTCTGTAAAATTAGATCAGCTAGTAATCGCTCAAAAGTGAACAATAATCAGTGATAATAAACAGGAAAGGGGATAACATTTGAAATGTAAATAAAGAAAATAGCTCATAAAAAGAAAAACAAACCCATTGGTTGGAATTCTCAAGAAAACCAACGAGTGATTTTTAAAAAACTATCTTTGTAACTTTCTTGTTTTAAGTTTCTGGGTTTTTCTTTTAACAGTCTAAGGATTTTGCAGAAAATACTAGATGCTGAAGGTTCTCCTGTTCTCTGTGTTTCCAGTGTCTCCTATAATGTCAGCCATACAGCAAGGAGAGCGTCTGAGCAACATTGTGGTAAAATCAGAGGCAAGTATTTTTCTTCAGGAGAGCCTGCTGAAGGAAGCATCTGGTGTTGTCCTTTCTCGTTCTGTTGTTCCCACAGGCAACATCAGCAAAGCATAGGTCTTCCTGTCTAAGACTATGTTAATGAATGCAGTAGGGTTCCTCTCCTGGTCTCAAAAAATAGAAAGGCCACAACCATCACTCTGTCTGCAGCATCTTATTCATTCCCCAAAGATACTAAACACTCCTGTGACAGTTAACAAGCTAATTTGCAAAGCTCTTTAGATTTTTGCCATGGTGGAGCTGAGATCCACACAATGTCCCATGTCTTGAGGGGTTATTGCTTGTTCACAGTCCTGTGTGTGTGTGTGTGTGTGTGTGTGTGTGTGTGTGTGTTTGATCCTTGGGTATGCAAGTCACTTGCATTAATTATTGAAATGCTGTTGTATAAAATGCAACAAAAAATTCCCTCAAACCAATTTCCTTTAATTTTTCACACTACATTTGGCAAGAGAAATTGTATTTTACGGGACGAAAAAAATATCCATTCCACCAATTTCTAATTGTATGTAGATCCAGTTAAAGGAGCTATTTTTCCCCATAGCCAGATTTGTGGGCCATGGGAGAAAGTGACTGTATAATGAATAATATGTAGCTAAGATTCATTTTCATCCTGTCCTTGTAAACATTCATTTGTGCAAATGTATATTTTCCATACAGAGAATGCAAATCATAAGTGCTATTCTGCTCTATTGGGTACAGTAAATTTGTGTTCTAAAAAAGTCCCCTAAATACATAATTTTCTACCAGCAAGGACTATCTTATTAAAAAGTCATTTTAGTTTACTGGATATTCCTTGAAAAATAACACTTATTAAATAACCAGCATCTCATTTGGCTGAGAAGTATTTTTTTTTTCTTATTCTAGTAGCATAGTGACAGAAGAAAACTAGCATGTGCCTCAGGTTTCCCAAAGTGCTTTGCAGCCTCAGCAGCTACCAGCCTCACAAAAGCTGTATTGTAGTTAGTTCCTCACAGAGACATAGGTTTTTAGGTTGACAGATATGGAACTACCATCTACGTGGAGAATACTCATGTCCTTTGAAGCTTATTAATGATTATAACTTTGCTTCTCATGAAGATAACTGCACTTTTCACTTCAGTTTATTTTATTTCAACTTAATATAAGCCCATAAGTTGGAAAGTCAAAAGTATAAATAAGAATATATAGAAAATTCTAATAATTAACAAAACTAAGCTAAATGTGTCAGACCGTGTAGTGGTTGTTCCTTTGTGGAAAAATAAAACATTTTTCCTTATATTTTAATAAACTGTGTGTACTGGCTAGTTTTGTGTCAACTTGACACAGCTGGAGTTATCACAGAGAAAGGAGCTTTAGTTGGGGAAATGCCTCCATGAGATCCAGCTGTGGGGCATTTTCTCAATTAGTGATCAAGGTGGAGAGGCCCCTTGTGGGTGGGACTATCTCTGGGCAGGTAGTCTTGGGTTCTATAAAAGAGCAGGCTGAGTAAGCCAGGGAAAGCAAGCCAGTAAAGAAACATCCCTCCATGGCCTCTGCATCAGCTCCTGCTTCCTGACTGCTTGAGTTCCAGTCCTAACATCCTTTGGTGATTAACAGCAATGTGGAAAATGTAAGCTGAATAAACCCTTTCCTCCCCTACTTGCTTCTTGGTCATGATGTTTGTACAGGAATAGAAACCCTGACTAAGACACTGTGGTTTATTAAATATGATGTACTTATGGGCTCCCAAAGGATTCCTGTTCTTTTTGTTAATTACAGTATAGTTACATTAAATACCCTTATTTATCTGGCAGTAGATCAGAGCCCATGTGCAGAGTCAATGATCAGAATGAAATCATTGCCTCAAAAGAGTTCTTTATAGGTTAATTTAAAAAAAAATAATTTTCCCTCTCAGTATTTGTACCAATTGCCACCCCTACCAATAAAATGTTTACTTTCCACATAGTGACCAATTGACTGACCAACTTATCTTTTGACACTCGATGAGAAATCAGCATCACAATATAACTTCATTTTCTAGTTATACTGTTTATAAATCAACTTCCCATTTTAAATGTTTCATTTTTAACTGATAGACAATAATATCAAAAGGGCTCAGTGAATAAACTACTATCCTAGCACAAGGTCCTGAGCTTTTGTGGAACCCACATTAGAAGGTGGGTATGCTTTCAGACTCCTGGAAAACCAGTTCTGGGAGGCAGAGAGAAGAAGGAGGATCACAGGACCTTACTGGCAAGCCAATATTATAGGAAAATCTAGGTTCAGACATACTCTGTCTCAACATATTAAGTGAGAAGCAATAGAGGAAACCTTCTGCATACACTCATACACACACACACACACACACACACACACAAACACACACACACACAAGTACACACAGTGTACACACACAAATTATAATCGTAGATAAGTGTAGTCTTCAGCTCTCATAGAGGAGTTAATTTCTGCAATAGACACAAACAACTATAGAAAACCCAAGCAATCATAATACAGAGTTATAGACTACATTCCCAATAGATACATCTACAGAAAACTCCCATGCCCATGGAACATTGAGGAAGAAGTGGTGGAGGGAGAGTAAGAGCCAAAGGATAAGTGACTTTCCTGGGAGGTTGTAAATCCTAATAAGTAACATCAGAAGCCGCACACAAAAATTCTCTTCAACATGGCTCCCCAAATGTGAGCTGAACAACGTGCTAGATGGGTCAAAGAGAAGCCCAGGCTGCCAACCCTACACTAAGTACTACAGGCAGACAAGTAAAGCTGGGAGTGGGAATGATGTTCCCCACTAATGAGCATACCAACTGTCCAGTGCAAAGAACAAGCTCTGGAAACACACATATAAATATCGTTAGAGGTTCTCATCAGGTTACATTTGGAAATATATACACTTGTGCAAATACATATGTGCATACACTAACAATTTATTTTAAAAAGGCTATAAATCTGAAGGACAATTGGAAGGGTTTAAAGATAGGAAAAGGAAGGAGATACATTGTAATTAAATTACGATCTCAAAAAAAAAAAAAATGGAAAAATTTGGTCTTTTGTTTGTGAGGCTAAGGGTTGACTCAATATTCTCACAGTTGTTTAGTGGATTAGTTAACTTTTCTCGTTGCTGGAGTCGAATATTTGTCAAAAAGAAACATAAAAAGGACCCATTCACCTTGGCTTACAGGTACAGGAAATGTGATCCATCATAAGATGAAAGACGTGGTATTTGCAGTAGATGTATCATGGCACACCACTTCAGCAGTCCAGAAGCAGAGAGCAATAAATGTTGGTACTCAGCCTTTTGTTGTTGTTGTTGTGGTTGTTGTTGTTGTTGTTGTTGTTGTTGTTGTTTTATTCCATCCAGAACCAAATCCATGGAATGG
Source organism: Mus pahari (assembly GCF_900095145.1). Classification (NCBI taxonomy): domain Eukaryota; kingdom Metazoa; phylum Chordata; class Mammalia; order Rodentia; family Muridae; genus Mus; species Mus pahari. The sequence continues at coordinate 33,315,859 of NC_034602.1, read as the reverse complement.
TAGCACTGTATTTAGGCTTGGGCCTTCCCGCATCGATGGAACTCTTTTAGGAAATCCCTCACAGACATGCCCAGAACTTTGTTTCTATAGTGATTCTTGATACATTGACATTGACAGTGTAGCAAGGGTATCAGTTATGAGCTGCCTCCACATCTTATTCCTGTTTAATTAATAAATGGTCTCATTATATACTCCCCATAAGTTCCTATTCGTATTTTATTCCTCCCCATAGCAATTTGCCAAACCATTAATAATGTAGTATGAAAGTTAAGTTTTCTCCTAATTACATGAAATGCTACTTTTAAAGATGTCAACATATTATAAATAGTTAAAACCACTTGATTAGTTGTAGAAGTCAATATCTTTATAATATTTTCATAGTAAGAAAGTTAAATCATATTTTTTCTGGTTTTTATTTATATCTTTGATTACTTTAGGTAGCTTTTGTCCATTAATGTTTCCTTTTCAATTGGAAAAATTTTCTTGTTGCTATTTGAATTTAGGGGACAGTGTTTTTTATATTTGTTCCAAACTGCTGGATGGATAACTCATCTATAACTCGAGTTCCAGAGGATTTGAAACCGTCTTCTGGCTTGAAAAGACACTGGGAACATACATGGTATATATGCATCCATGCAGGCAAAACACTCATAAAATGAAATAAATTGTAAAAATAAATAAATAAATAAATAAACAAACTTAAAATTAAATTCCTTTCAGGCACTAAGTTATTTGAATGAGTCAACCAGCTGTTTTAGACCTTATGTAAGCCACAGCTAAATTATATAGACCTTTTAGTAAGGGTTTCCACTGCTGTGAAGAGACACCATGACCAAGGCAACTCTTATAAAGGATTACATTGAATTGGGGCTGGCTTACAGGTTCAGAGGCTTAGTCCATTATCCTCAAGGCAGGAGCTTGACAGCATCCAGGCAGGCATGGCTCTGGAGGAGCTGAGAGTTCTACATCTTGTGAAGTCAAACAGAAGACTGGCTCCCATGTGGCTAGGAGTAGTGTCTCCAAGCCCATTCCACACAGTGACACGCTTCCTCCAACAAGGCCATACCAACTCCAACAAGGCCACACTTCCTAATAGTGCCACTGCCTCAGCCAAGCATATTCCAACCATCACAATAGCTCTTTTATTTTCTGTGTCTTGGCTTAATTAAAATGACTTTATAACAATTTTAAAGCTTGTAAAGCTTGTTGTCATTGACTCTGAATATTCTCTGTTTGTATCTTCCAGGGTATACACAGTCCATTTATTTTTTCATGAAAAAGAAAGAAGAAAAGTTCAAAATGATCATTAACTAAAATGAGAAGAAATTAAATACATTCACAACTGACATTTCATTTATCTGGAAAGCTTGGCTGATGTAAATCATACTCATTTTCCACATCTGAACTTCCGGACTTCTTACTGCTTCTATCCGGTTACATTTAATGAGTTCACAATAATCTCACTGACATACTTCAGTCATTTTCCCTGTCTTTCATGGTAATTTTAAGTCCCTCCATCCACTTTGATGCTTACCACAAATTTCCCATACTTACCAATGTTTTCTCATGTTCAGAAATAGGAAAACTAACAGTAGACTTTTTACTCATGACCTTAGACTGCCTTCTCATATTCTTTATGTGAATTGGTTTCAACCTAAGAATAATGACACTATTAAGAATAATTATATTCCAAAATAATTATAATCCTATATTTAATCAATAATAGAGAGTAAATTTTGTACAAGGCCATTTTAATCTCTTCCATTATAATTATATTTTTCTGAGACTTATTAATTTTGTTTTATTTAACCATTTAACTTTAAATCAATTCTTACATTTCTACATAATATGATGACATATCATTTAAAACATTACATTAAAACCTGCTTCCTGAAATCATAATTTGTGTATCAAATTATTTACATTTAATTAATCTTGTTTAACTATATACACTAACTACAATAAATGTCAGATTGTGTTTACTTACATTTTCTGCTAAAACCCAGCACCTAAAACTAGGCCAAGCACAGTATAATTGCTACAAAAAATGAGATTTATCCATTCAGTAAATGGAGAAATCCCCGTTTACCTTTTATGTGTTGAGATTGAGTATTAAGTAGCATGTGATTCATGAAAAGCTCTGAACCAATTTAAATACCATTGAGCTTATCTTTGCTCTCATGTTATGGCTAGTTAAATCAGCTGGGAGGTTTACTGCAGTCCAAAGGTGGTTTACACAGCCGTTATGCCTGTGTTTAGACACAGTGAGCTTCCCTGAGCATTTAAAGGAGATCTCAATCTTAGTAGCAACTATTTTGTCTTCTGTTTGAGTACTTCTTTAAATTTACCTCTGTCTAATGACCTAAATTAACATATGTTGACTATTTGTTACTTATATATGAAACAGTGTTTCAAGTATACTATTAATCATATTTACGTATGTGTCTTTGTGTCTTTTTAGTATATGTAACTTATAATGAGATACTCTATATTTAATTAAAGAACAATTTAAAAATCACTCTATGTCTCAGTAATTAATTTATCATTTGTTTTCCTGGGGTTTGTGATTTACTAAAATGAAGTGACATTATTTGTGGACATCGCTAGAACATTAGTTTTGTTCTATTCTAAACACACATGTATAATTGTACTTTGATGTAACTCATTCATATTTGTTGTTATAAATGTTTTCCATGTTAACTGGCTGGTGTTTTCTTGCTAGCTGAGAAATATTCCTCTCTTCATCTTGCCATTGTCTTCTCACACTTGATAGGGCTTTTTTTTCACATGTTTTCTAAAAATGTAAAAACTTATTTGATTGTCTTTTGACAGTTCTGTAAATTCTTAATTTCAAGAATTCCTCAGTTTACATATCTTGGCATGTAGTGAGAACACATTATTCCATTTGCTATGTATAATTTGCTCTATTATTGTTTTAATAATTACAATTTCACTTAGTATTTTTTAATGAGCCCACTGAAGGGATATTTATTCAGAGATTTTTCATTCTTACTTGTAAAATATAATTGGCTTTTGAAATAATTTTAAATTTATTTTTCCTGTGTGCTTCCTTATATGTATGTGTATCTGTGCAATACTTGTGTGCAAGGTGCCTATGAATTCAGAAAGGGGAGTCAGAACTCATAAAACTGGAGTTAGAAATGGCTTTAAGCTGTCATCTGGGTGCATAGAAACAAACCTAGGATGTCTAAAAGAACAGCAAGTATTCTTAACTACCAAGACTTCTGCCCAGTCCCCAATTTGTTTTTTAATGCTACACTAATTATATTAAGCAAGGGGTTTCATCTGACATTTCCATAAATGCATATAAAGAAATCTGATCATATTCATCCCCTCTTTCCTTTTCTTATGTTGGACTTAAAAAATGGACATCCACGAGAAGCACTTGTCCTTCTTACTAGATATCAGCCTAATTCAAGGACCTCAGAACTGTTTCCCGGCGGTTCCTAAAGGTATCTGGATGTTATGTCAAGTGTTTTTGCCTTCTACATTTATTTATCCCTCTCATTTCTTTTTGAACACTGGCTTACTACCATCACTTGTGTGCCCATAACTGTTTGAGTTATTTATTTTATTTGACACTATGTTTTTTTATAGTTTGTAATGACCAAAAAAATGTCCTAGAAGCCACATTGCTAAGATAATTTTTATAGGAGCTAAATCCTTTTTGGCAAGAATATTATTCATGTGAGCGAATTGAACACAATGTTAGAAATCAAACTGTGACAACTCTATTTCAATTCTGGAATATTTAATTCATTTGTATCTCCTACAATTATTATACAAGTGAACTTCAATATTATATATATAATATATATATATATTATATATATAATATTGTGTTCATCTGTGGGCTTGTTTATATTAACAATCTGCTATTTGATAAGAAAAATTATTTCATATTAGAGTGTTTATCTTTTCATTTGGATTGTTGTTCCTGTAATGGCATGAAAGTGTGTATGGTTATTATCTTAATAATTATAATATGTATCCTTAAATTTATTTGTTTATAAGATAGTTTCCTGTTTATCGCAGGATAGTCACTAACTAAGTAGCTGAGGATAGTATTAAAGATGTGGCATCCTGCCTCTATGTCACGAGTGCTGAGATTACAGATATATACCACCACACCCTATGTGTGCTATACTGAGGATTACCCTAATGCTTCATGTAAACTAGGCCTGTATTCTCCCTTTGAGATACATGCACAGAACAAATTAGTCTTTCTCAAGTATATACATTATTTATTTTCTACTGATTACTCTGAAGAAAATAATCTTAAAATTAAAAATTGTGAAATAGATAAATTGGTTATAACCATTAACAACAGGCAACAGGCAGAGGAATAGATACAGTTGTTTTGATTAACAACAAGAAAGGGATGAGTGTGCCTGAAGAGCTCAGATGCCAGCATTAGCTATGAACTACAGATGGCTGCTATTTACAATGGTAACAGAAATTAGTTAAAGTCACAAAATGAGGAACAAAGAAATCAAATCTATGGATTAGTTGTGCATGGCATCAGGCATCCAAAACCTAATATATGAGAAATAGAAGCAAAAACGCCAGCTCATCCTCACCTACACAGGGAGTTTGAGCTCGCCATGGCATAAACCTGCCATAAGGGACAAAAGGGACATACATATAAAATATATTCCAAATTTAATTCTTAAAAATAAGAAAAATTACATATTCTATCAATGTTTAGCATCAGAGAAGATAGAGCCTTACAAAAATAATCATACCCCAAATCAGGTGCATTCATTGTACTTTTGGAAATGCTGAAATTTGCAAAATAAATGAACATGCTAGTCATTGAAGTAAATAAACAAGACATGGAAAAACATCTACCAATGGATCTTATTTTAGGAACACAATAAATGAGTTTTGCCCTTATAGAGAATGAAATAGTGGCTCGCCCGAGCTAAAGACAAGGGGAAATGAAGAGATAGTGGTCACCAAGTGTAATTTCTTACTTGAAATCATAACAGAGAACACAACATATTCTGTAATCACATGAACTACTAAACAACATGAAAGCAAAATTAACTGGAAAGGAATGAAAATGTTAAATATATAAAGAAACAGGCATGTTAATTGACTGGCTGTGGTGAGTATTTCAGTATGTACATATCCAACCATCATTCTATACCTTTGCTACCTATCTCAAATAAACTGGGAGGTGTTCAAGCTTTTGTAGTACTTTTAGGAAGAGTGTTTCACAGAAAAACATAATAAGAAACGAGACTACAGGTAGAAATAAAACGGGCATCTGCATGAGAGCGGCTGTGGCTTGGAGAGAAGTGTTGCTCTGGTAAGTAACCGAAGCCTCCAGAGCCAAGAGCCAGCTATGTGCAAAGAGATATCACAACGGAGATCCTGAAAATGCTCTATCTGACTATTACCCAAAGGGAAAGGTGTCTTGACTGAGAAAAACCCAGCTCAGCACTTTCTGAGTCACTGACCTGCAGAAACTGTGAGCTAATAGCTGATTATGATGTTACTGGGGACAATTTTTAATGTGATGCATTGGTTACTTTTGTTGCTGTTGTTACTAAATTCCCGTCAAGAAGCAACTTAAGGGGAATGGTTTTATTTTGGGTCATGGAGTGAAGGAATTGAGTTTGTCAAGGTGGAGAATGCATAGCAAACATTAGGTTACCGGGAGAAGTTAGATCTTCAAGGCTTTCTCCTTGGGAATACAGCTCCTCCAGTCAGGCATTCTTTTCTAGGGCTTTCCTCAGTCTTCCAAACAGGATCACTAGTTGGGGACTAAGAAATAAAACATATGAATCCCAGGTATGCTTCACATCCATACCATAGTATATTGCAATGAATATGTGCTTGCATTTCTTAGTCAGTTTAGCCTCCCGTAAGAAAATGGCAGAACAGGGAGCCGAAGCAGCATCAGGTTTATTTCAATTGACTTTGAATCTGAGATGTTGTAAAGGTTCTATGCCCCAGTGTGGAGCAAGGCCAGGACCAGGAAGCAGGAGTGGGTGGGTTGCTGAGCAGGGGGAGGGAGGAAGGAAGAGGGGGTTTTCGGAGGGGAAACTAGGAAAAGGGTTAACATTTGAAATGTAAGTAAAGAAAATATCTAATAAAACAAAAAAAGACAAAAGGGGAATCAGGCTTGGTAAACCTATAACCACCTTTCCCAGCTACCTTGAAGGAGATAGCTTCTCCCAGAGTTATGAGCACATGAGATTGTAGAGAAGACAGCATCAAATTATCTGTTTTTAGGGTGAAGTCTCCATCATGCTGGACTGTCTTCATTACCTCCTCTAAAAGAAATCAACACCACATTTCCTACCACTCTGATTAGGATTCAAACATCAACACTTGAAGTGTATGGCCACGTCAGAGGTGGGGGGAAAGCATAACAGAATGTGTACTAGTACAAGAAAAACATGAGTATCTGTGTGGATACATAATTATCTGTTGTCAAACGTTGAACTCCTTGCAAAGCATCAACATCAGATTTTAAGGTTTTAGCTCATCCAACCTGGGTACTTGTCTTCTATTGTCCTCTTGGTCTTTTTCCCCTCTTAAGAACACAGAATTTATTAAAAATTATAGAGAATATCATTTTGTTGCTTTTCTCATCAAAAATATGTTGCAGGCATTTTTCCAAGTGAGTGCAAAAACACAAATATGCATTGAATTTTGCACTGGGTGCAGAGTGTCTTGGGTCATGAATCACCACCCTTTGTATAATGTATCTAGTATCGATGAACATTTAGCTTCCTTCCATTGCGTTGATTAACAAAACAGAGATGAATTCCCTGCACATTCATCTCTCCAGTTCTGCTAAATTGCAGCCTCAGGAAATGTTTCTCAAAGTGTGATGGCTCTCTACTCACAACAGACCCAACATTTCAAATGATTTATCTTCTTTCTCCATTTGCAAATTATATGCTCCACTTTTTCTGAAGTATGCTGTTCATTCTCACCCACCAAAGCCAGAAATCTATGTGAAGCCCTCCCTACCTCACCTCAAACCCATCTTTCTTCTGTTGTCTAACTTACTGCTGTTGTTTATTCGAGCAAAGCTAATCCATACTTCACTGTGTCTTCATGTAGCATATTGTAAAACATGAAACTCAGTAGAACACTAGATTTACTTTTAGAGTAGAGGGGCCTTGTCTCTCTCATCTTTACTGACTTGTCTTTGAGTGCCAAAAGTAATATATGTGGATATAAACTAACTTTAATTAGTCTTCTCTAGATTACTGCAAGCAAATTCTCATCTGCCCTTGCTTATGCCTTTTTTCCTCTCTCTCTCTCTCTCTCTCTCTCTCTCTCTCTCTCTCTCTCTCTCTCTGTCTGTCTGTCTGTCTGTCTGTCTGTCTGTCTGTCTGTCTCACTCTCCTTCTTTCCCTATCCTTTTTTGTCTTCCATAGGATTTCTCTGTTACTTAGTTTTTAATCTTTCATAATCTGGATTTCTATATTAAATTCATAAACTTGTTCTTTATTTGAAAGGCTTTTTTATTTCATCTGGCCTTGTCTCTGTGGTGAAGAGATATAGGAAGTTTTCAAAGGGGATTGTACCAGATCAATTTGATAAAATAATTTCAAGAGACAGACAGACAGACAGAGATATGCACATGTACACACACAAGGAATCTTTATTAGAATGGCGTACAGGCTGTAGTTCAGCCGATTTAACAATGAACAGTGGCTGTCTATAGACAGGAGGTCCAAGAACCTAGGAGTTCTACAGTCCATGAGAATGGATGCCTTAACTGGTCTTTGGTATATGTGAGGATTCCAAAGAAATAGGCACTAATGCTAAAATAGACTTGCTTAACAAGAGTGAGAGAAATCAGGAAAAGCAAGCAAGTTTTCTTCTCCCATGCCCATTCTATAGGTTGCCAGCAGAAAATTGTCCTAAGTGAAGGTCAGTATGAGCAAATTAATGAGCCACAACTGCAACTAGAGAATCCTCCAGACTCTGGGTTGTACCAATACTACACATCCACTTTTATGCTATAAAACCTAACAAAAGGTATTTGCTCCTGTTAATGGTCAATGGGATAAAGATAAGGGCTTAAAATGAACTAGTTCAATAATGTGTGTTCCACATGAAGTTCTTGTAGAAGACAGGAAACTAGAAAAAGACAATTGGGAAGGGGATGCCTTAAGGGTAGATGGTAGTCGAACCCCTTAGGTTCTATGAAAGCAGAGGGAAATACTAGGAATACAAAGGTTTTAAGCAGGGTAGGTTTTAGGAACAGGGAAGATATGGGCCCAGGGAGTGGGGGGTCTTGATTTCAAAGAAAGTCCATGTGACCAACTAAAATATAAATGTTATGCATTTAGAAAGGTATGGAAATACCTGCATGGCTGGAAAAGCTACTACTAACGGCTAGAGGAGAAAACCCCTGTGTGTGGTGAGATACTTCCTTAGTGAGTGTCTAGTCAGAAAATGCTCTGAGGATACCAAAACCATATAGGCTCTTGCCATTTCTCTGGGTTGCCCAAGAGAACTAAACTGCATTTACTGAAGATACACCATAAATGATAGAGAGAAATCAAACTGCAACTAAGCTGTAATCTTCTACATACTTGTTTTCATAATCCCAAAACGTGCTGTTGTAGTTAGCTTTGTTTCAACTTGACACAAGCTACAGTCATTTGGGAGGAGGGACTCTCAAATGGGAAAATGTCTGCATAAGTTTGGCCTGTAAGCATGTCTCTTGATCACTTTCTTCATTAATGATTGGCATGAGGGATCCAGTCTATTGTAGGTGATGCCCACCTTGGGTAGGTAGTCTTGACTTAGAAGAATAAATAATCAATGAGGAACAAGCCAGTAAACATCCCTCCTTCATGGTGTCTGCTCAAGGTCCTGTCTCCAGGTTCCTGAATTGAATTTTTGACTTATCTCAGTTATGGAGTATGAATTGAGAGTTGTAAAATAAACTGCTTCATCCCCAAGTTGCTTTCTGTCGTGATCTTTATCAACTCCATAGAAATTAAAAGTAATACAAGTGCTATGCAGGCAGCGGGGTACAGGGGCATCAGAAACCTTACCCAGCTATGAACCCAACTATAGGACTAACTTGTCAGGCAAAGCATGATCAGTAAATAAAATAGTGAAATTAATTTTATGAGGGTAATGGAACACTGTGATTAAATTTGAGTCTTGCCTCACAGGAATAAAAACTGTTTCTTGGACTATAGACCTGAGCAAAACCCCATGGCTAGGGGAAAGCATAGGCTTCAGTCTGAAATATATACTGTATTTGATTAGCTAAATTATCATAGTGTCAAATTGCCTTATAAATATTTATGTTTATATCTTTAAACAAATGTTTAATGCTGCCTTATTCAAAGAAGCCTCACTTCCCAGTGAATGGTGACTAATGTACTCTTAGGTACACACATTGTTCAGGATAAATGACAGCTCAGTGTTCCCCCCTAAACCAGTCGTTTAGACCATTCCCTCAAAATCTCGTGGAACACAGTGAAAAAGAAGGTGGCAAGAATGTACGAGCCAGTAGATAGAAATGCTGTGAAATGCTATCTTCTGGGAAAGGCATAGCCATTGCCATGACCACTTTACTGTGGCTGTGGGTACATGCACTGTGTCTGCTAAAGAATGAGCCTGTCACTAGTCAGGCATAGATGAGGGTGAGGGATCTTGTGATGATATCTTCATTACTGAATTATTACATATTTTTGCTATATCTGGAGGGGATTCATATGTTTCTATTGTGTACTTACTGTTGATCTCACAAAGCTCCAGTGGAAAGTTCCTATCCAGTGCTTACACTGAGGACTCTGGCTAAACTCCAGATCACAAAACTAGAAGTCATAAATCTAGGTAAGGTAGTGCAGGGAGGTGGGTCACAGATGTGGGAAGAAGATAAGAGGAAACTGGATGTAATCAGAATTATTTCATACATATATGAAATATTAAAGGACACGTTTAGATTGGTGACAACAATCAGCAAGTTGAATTCTATTGATTTTACCTTCATTTGAGATCAAATGATATAAGCACTTTGATGATCATTGGAGCATTATTCATATGGTATAGATATGATGAAAGTGATATAAGTGTCAATTATGATACACATCCCCATGGATACACAATGAATAAATAAATATTTTTAAGAGATATATATATATATAAATAATCTACTGAATTAAATTTATGCTATGTATATGTGGTTGCATATGTATGCATGGGTTCAGAATCATCCATTGGATCTTGGTGAGGGTACCAGGGACTATAAACCTAAGTTAAAGTGACCTTCCTTTCCTTAACAGCTACCAATGATCAATAGCTCCTCACCTAATGGTAAGGATCTTGAGCCCATCCTTATTCACTCCTGAAATGATTACTGTCTAATTTCAAGTTTGGAGAGTGTAGGATTTGGAATCGTTGAAGATGTTTGTGTGGATAGTCAATAAAGTTCAAAATGAAATGTATGTATATATGAAAATTTTAGAAAATTAATAATATATTATATGTAATAAAAATATCTTAGAACTTCTGTATAGGGTGTTAACTTATCGGAATGGTCAGTGGAATATCTCTGATATAAGTTTAAGTGTGTGTGTGTGTGTGTGTGTGTGTGTGTGTGTCTGATAGCAACAATTTTTCTGCCAGACTGCCTAGCTTTTGTTTGTTTTACTTGTGAATTTGGTTTAAATACCTTTGTTCCTACTTGTTCTCTTTATAAGTGTAAATTCAACAAACTTCATGAAGACACACAGCTGGCTTTCTTCTATCTGTAGTGCTTAGGAGGGTTCCTGAACAATAGTTTGAGCTCATCAAATGTTCACAACATTAGTAAAGTAGATTATTACTGACTCTGGCTTGGTTTAGATGACACTATCAGTACAGTCACTTACAAGAAGTTGGAAATTGTGAGCATGCATCTATTCCTCCAAAGACAGATGCTGGGATGTGAGAGACACACCTTGTTTCATCTCTTCTCCTCCGTTTTAGAAACACTCTCCTCTTAGTACCATGCCCTGCCATGAAGTTTCTCTGAAAAATGTCTTGAGCTCACTATGTTGGCCCTTGTCCTCTAAGCCTGTGCCTCCTTCTATAATGAGACATATGGCCTCGGTAACCATCACTTGTGGCAGTGCAGCTTTGCTCTACAAAACAGATATCCCAGGAGAGATGGAAAGCAGTATACAAGCTTAGTTATTGAAAATCATCCATCCTTGTTCACTTAAAATGCTGTTGTTCTCATTTATGAACCATCTCCAAGTGTGTTAGAAAGAAAAATATAACTCATTTTATGCCTACAGCTTTGCAAGCTTTTTTTGCACTATTCAATATTTCTATGAAGCTCATGATTTCTCGGAGTTCTGTTCCAAAATGATTCATATAAATACAGTTGCCTGCTTCCTAAAGCTTTCACATCTATGCCCCCCTGCTACAAATGCCCAACTGCTGCTCTTGGGCTGTGTTGACGGAGGGAGAGGAAAAGGGCTTGGAGGGAGAAGAATTGTCTATACCAGAATTCTGGGCTCTAGGGAACCCTTAATTTTTCAGTTCTTTCAACTTTATGGGACAATTATTTTTCATGGGAATTCCAGTGCTCAGGATTATAGTAACATCTTGGTTTCAGAATAGATTCCTTGACTATGTGTACACATTTGAATTTCAGCAATTCTGAAGACAAAACAATGAGGAAAGTCTCACTTGGACTATGATGCTTCTTGACTCTGGTAAGGAATGATTGATTCCACAGGCTCCACAACCCCATGTTCAGGAAACAGCACCAACAGTGTCTAAGTCAGTATATACAGAGCAGCTCTTGTGAGTGACTCCTCTTGTCTTGACGCCATACATGCTCAATCTACATTGCTCACATGCTGAATATTCTTGACATGAATTATTCAGCTTTCTACTACACCAACCCTCTCTTGATGTGTGGTTTTGGGGGTTTTTATATCAGTAGAAATTTCACTGAGGTAGACAAAGAAAGGACATTGATATAACAGGATCCTGTAACTCATATATCTCAAAAGTGAATCTTTTAGAAAGGAAAAAAAACTAATCAGTTGGCTAAAAATATCAGTAAAACAAATGGTTAAACTTAGTAAACAAGAAACAATAGCATTTAATTTTTAATTGAACATTAGGCACCATAGTTTTATATTCATTACTAATTACTACTAGTATAGAGTTGGCTGGTCATAGTAATAATCAGCAATAATCTAATATTTAAAATCTTATACTCTACTGTGCTAAAACAATTGCAGATATAAGCAAATAAGTATCAATATTCTTGATAAATGTAATTATTAATATATTAAAGTAATACAGTATGACTAGGGAGTTCACAGTGAGATTAATGTAAGATTTGGAATTCATATCCTAATAATCATTTGATCATCCAACTCATGCGCAGCCATATAAAAAGTTAATCATACAGTCATCATGGTAACTTTATACTTAAGATTGTATCTCAGGAAGTTGTGAATGTTCACACAACAATATACTGAACTGAGTTTAGTGAGATAGCTCAATGGTTAAAGGCACTTGGAGTTAACCCGGATAACCTGAGTTCAAGTTTGCGACTTGTCTAGGAGAAGGAGAAAGTTAACTACTAAATGTTGCCCTCAGACCTCCATATGCATGCCATGTTTAGAGGGTACCAACATACACACATACACACACACATACACACACACACACACACACACAAACACACACACACATACAGAGAGAGAGAGAGAGAGAGAGAGAGAGAGAGAGAGAGAGAGAGAGAGAGAGATGCACACACAAACACATGCATGCAGAAATAAATATACACAATTAGGTTCTTAATGTATATAACTACTTAAAAAATTACACATGACTATGACTTCCAGTTCTTTTAGATCATTATGGTATGAAACCCTGCATGCATACTTGGTAAGTACGACATGTCAAAGCTCAATGGTTATTCTTGGGATGGGAGTATGTTTCACCACAGTGAAACTGGTCTTCAATCTGCAATTCCCAGACAGACCATAAGACAATCACTCTCTCTCAGTTCTCACTGAACTCTTGAAGGAGAATCACAAGCAAGAACACTGACAAAGAGATTGGTACCACCTTATTGTTGACCTGACCAGACAATGTTTCAGTTTCTCGTGGTGCTGATGTAGGAAAGAATATTTTCAATGAATTCTTTGCAGTGATTCTTCCTGTATATGGAGCAAGTAATAAGTATATATTATATTCTGAAATATAGCACACATATAGATACAGTATTAGCCATTGATGCCTTGTGTGTCACCATAAGGAGTTATCAGTTCTAGCTTCTTTGGTTGTGTACTTTTTGTAATATGAAATCTTGCTTTTTATGTTAAGTTTGGACATCAAGGCTTTCCCTACTGAAGAAAACAACTTTCTACATAAGACAAGCCAGTAAAATTCAACCTGGAGAGTCATCTACTACTAAGATCTGCTGTAAAGGTCTTGATAAAACTGGAAATTTACAGTTACATACCAATTGCCTTCTATGATATAACCTCACTTTTGTTTGTCTTATAAATACAGTTCTCCACACAGGCCAACAAATTATCTTCCTTTAATTTTTGTTTCGGATATGACCAGGTACACACACACACACACATACACACACACACACACACACACACACACACACACACACATTTATCCTTCACACCAGGATTAATTTTTTTTCCTTTTGTACATAGGGACAATGTAAATGATTCCATGGGAACTTATATTGGTATGGTTTAACCATTAATTATTTTCCCCCAGTTCTACCGTGTTTTTTTTGTTTGTTTGTTTGTTTCTTTTTTTGTTTTTTTTGTTTTTTGTTCACCACTGATAATTCCCATACTTGGCTCTAGATGAGATAGAATAGTGGAGTTGATTCCTTTGTGAAAAAGATCCTTGAATTTTACTTCTACTGTGGCATGTGCGGTTGCAGAGGCTTTTCAACAGACCAATCTGTCTTTTATGAAGTGACCAATATTTTCTAAGAAGGACACATGTGTCAAAAACCATTTTGCCTCAAAGAAGAGAGAAAGAAACATGATGGGTGAAATCCCCAAGATGTGACAATTTCACAGGCCCTCTCAGAACATCGAGGATCTATCATAGTCAACCAAACAGAATTTCAAAGCAGGAACCAGATACATATAAGGCAAGTGATTGTGAAGCACAAGCAATTATCTTCTCACTATTAGCAAAAAAAATCCTTCTGATAAGGCAAAGATAATATAATCTTTCACGTGAGAAGCCTGCACATACTCAGAAAGAAGAATATCAGGAAGGCTTCATTCTCTGCAGGAAGTAACTTTTGGGAACTAGATGGGGACTTTCCCCAGACCCTGACTCATCTCAGTAGTAGTTTTCACAAGTGTTTTAAATCATGTGTGTTGGTCCTTTTAATGTCAAGACAAAGTTTTCAAAAGTAATTACTGGTCTAGTGTATGCTGATGCTTTCCCCAAAGAAACTTGCTATCACAAAGGACATTCATGGCCAAGAGAAACATAAGAGGTGGCCTAGTGGAAGTTAAAAATGACCGAGGATCCAGAAAGATAAAAAGGCTTCATTTTCTTGGACTGATGGCACGAAACACTAACACACTTTTTGTTGTTTTGTTTTATAATAAACTTAGGGGCCATGTGACTTTAGCACTAACTGTTCCTGCCAAAAGCACTGTTCCAGATGGGAATATTAATTCGTTTGACCAGATGTGTGACAATGTCACTCTGAAAGGTGGTTTAGTATGCTGATCTGACCTTTCACCATCACTGAAATCGCCCTGCTAATAGAATATTTCTGTATCATTGGCTGTCCAATGGGACCTCAGTCATTGTAAATCATATGGAATTCAGGATGCAGAGCTGAAGAAACAATTTCCAATCCCATGGACAGCCTCATCAATGGATTTCACAGAAGAAGTTCATTGAGATCTCACCCCAGAAATCAGAACTATCAACACAGGTATCCAAGCTCAATCGTCTAGTACATCGTCATGTACATCTGTTTAATTCAAGAATTTAAATTAAGCACTAAGCATCAAATAATTGTAATACAAGACTGAGCTGGGCAAGATTCTGGAGCTTAAGAATGCTTGTCCTCAGTTTCTCTCATTTCAAAAGTTACATTCACATGTGCAGTTAGTGCAATTGTAAGAGAGATGCTCATTCACTATTAGTGTCTCTAAGTTCATACTTGTGCTGTGGCTTTTTAAAAATAGTGAATATCCATTGTGGTCATCATAAAGAAGAGTTTATGGTTTTAAAATACTAATTTACATCACCTATTCATCTCTTTTCTTCCAACACTTAAACTTGAATAACTTCATCATGTTAATTTGTCAAAAGTTTGATAGTCTCATTTACACAGAGCTAGAACTCTTGAATTGGCACCACTTCCAGACATGCTCCTGTCTGTAACAAATATGCTAACTCCCTACTATATCTTTAAGCAGCATGATAGTTCATAGTTGATGTTGTTGTTTTGAATTTTTGCTGGATAATTACTTCACCATAAGGATGTACCACACTTGGCTTTCCATTCACTTGGGTAAAATTGTATTTCAAATTCTTTTAGTTTGGAGCAATTCTAAGTGAGGTTGTTCCATATAGTAAAATGTAATGTTATGTACATTTTCAATACATCTATGATCGTATCCTGAGCCAAATCCCTGTATTAGCTGGTGTGAGCATACAGAGCTTTAAAAGGAAATACTCAAACTGTTCCAAAGTAAATGTACCACTTACGTTTCTTCAGACAAGAAATGAGAGTTCCTCCTGGGTCACACACCATCATCTTTCCCATTTTGGTTCTTGTACCATACCATGTAATCATGTTAATAACATGGAGATTTTCATCTATTCATTTTTAACAGTTAGTTTATCAGTTATCCATTTCTGTCACATTGTTTCATTATAACCATGTAGCAAATATAAATGTTTGTTTGTTTGTTTGTTTGTTTGTTTGTTTTAATCTGGCACATGCTCTAGTGTCTGAATCAGGTAGAATAGTCCCCTCTTCCATCCTTCTGGGGCTCAGTGTTTTTCAGGGAGCATATAAGTTTAAGCAGAGATGTACCAGGTAGAAAAGCATGGTGCAATGGCAGCCTCAAGGGGCCAAACCTGATAACCTTAATATGTGTGGAGAACACTGTAAACTGAGGAATTGTAGAATTCTATACCAGTTCGTCAAAGAAGAATACAGCCATGATATGTACAGTCTAGTATCTAGTAGAATCCTCAGGCCCCTAAAGACTACCCTGTTGGGAATGTTTCCAGGGATATTGGTGGACAGATCTTCACAGACCGCTATCACAAGTATTAGGAATACAAAAAAGTATGGTTGCTCAGTCTTGAAGTTTTTGCTTATCTAAGCAATTCCTTGGTATTGTAAGGCTATTTTTTTTCCATTTGCTCATAAAACCTCCCAAAATATACAAAATACAAATAGTATTTTTAACATCACCACAGGTTTTAAAAATATTCTGCCATACTATGATGTACAACTTGGGTGTTTGTCTGTTTTAAACTATTTTTATTTCAGGAGAGTCACTTAAATTATGAATGAATCAACAATCATGGAATGATCTCACCCTAATAAATCATAATTATGAGCATTTTAGCTTATGATATTTTATGTTTGCATGCATGTATAGATGTAAGCATTAACAAAATTGATCGCTAAACACCAGTACATTTCATTAAGTGGAAGTTTCAGCTTCACTTTAAATGACTTCTATGTAATCAATCTTCAAAATGCACAAGAAATGATTTATGTACCAATTACCCCTTGAAGGTTAGTTCAGGCACTTAAACTTTTTCACATTATAAACAAATCTGCTATGGAACTGTTATACAAAATTTGGGGGATCAATTAAATTATTTTCCTTGGATAATCCTATATGTGTTTAAATTGTTAGAACAAAGTATACGTGCCTATTTAGTAAGACATTAATAAACACTACTAAATAATTAAACCAGACTACAAATAACATAATAATATGAGTTTGTATAACTATTTACATATGTGTTGTACGCATACCATAGAATTCTTAGAATGTAGGAAATACTCAATATGTGTTTAATTTTGTTCCTCTGTGGTATGTTTTAATCTTTATTGGTATAAGTTGCATGGGTGGATCTTTGGGTGGATTCTTGTCATTGCCTATTCATTCTCTTGAGGGAGAAAAAGTTAAATCCACATTTCCACTGCCTTTATCTTAAATGCGTCATAGTCTTGTTGTTATTAGAGTACAGGCTATCCACCTGTGCTTAGTATTTGAGGTTAGATATTTAAATTGGAGAACCCTACAGTCTTACATGGATTTCTGTTCCCTGTCTGTTCTGAGGGTGGCTTACTGCTGTTACTCTGCTTGAAACACTGTCTTTGAGAAGACTTAAGAGACAGGTCTTCTCCTTTGTAAGACCAAAGTTTCCATGTAACTACTCAAGAAAGGACTTTTCTGGGGATGATAATAAAGGGAATATGAGAACCACTTGCAAAGACTCCCAGCAAACAACCCTGTTTTGTTTATGCATAATAATGACTTTTGTCTGCAACAGTCTGTTGTTGAGACTTGGTTCACTTTGTCCTCTAATCAAGTTTAAGCCTTATTTCTTCTTGATATGTAATAGAAAACTAATAAATTCATATTATATGACTGAGTGTATCCTTTTAGTACATAACATAATAATTTTAGGTCATAGATTCCTTCTATAATAGAAGCAATGGATTCTCATTCTTTCTGTATTAAATTAAATGGTCACATTCTTTATTTCTACTGGCAATATCACTCCATTTTAAAGAATTCCGTAACATTGATACAGGAATAACTTCCCATAGCATTTCTCTAAATATTTACTAGGCATTTGTCTTACCCTTTTTTAAAAAAAAATATTTCTGTGTTCATTCAATTATCTTAACTTTTCCTTATCAAAATGTTTAAGTCTTGTTTTATAAAAAGTGGAGTCTGATAATAGAGTGCTGTTTGTGATTTTTCCTGAAAATTTATATATACAACAAAATGGGCCTATCGTTTGTTCTGGAGTGATTATAATGACACTTCTAATGAACCTACTGAATAATTGGTAAACCATATTGTTCTAGGAAAGAAAGCCTAACAATTCTTTTCTTTTCTCCAGACAACCCCTTTGTTCCTATATGTTGGGTTTGCTCCATTCTTTACCAGTTATTGAAAGTGTTTCTGTTAACATTCTAAATTCAAAACACAATTCACTTTCTGAAGTTGTCAGTGCTGTTGAATAATTTTGCTTGTTTATTTCTCAATGACACTGTTATCATTGAGTTTTTCTGTTAACTTTTGAAGTTTAAACAATACCAAAAATGATGTCCCACAAATTGTCTTTGTATTTGTGCAATGTTGATGCTGCCGCATAAGTTTGAGGATATTTTTTTCAAAGTTGTCTCAAGCACACATGTCACTAAAAATTCAGATTTTTCAGGTGTTATCAGTTTATGGCTTATACCCTAATTCTTCTCATTTAAATTCATATTCTAAATTTGTGTTCATGTCTCATTATAAAGCTGAAATTTTCCACTTCTCTTTACATATGAATTCTGTAATTCCATAATTTTCATTATTTTATTTTTTGTATAAATTTTAATTCCTGTTACATATGAAAAATACCAATACATAGCTGCTACAGTTTAATAAAGGAAACATTAATTTTTCTTACTTGTTAAATTGTGTTTATTAAAGATGAATTGAATTTTCTTCTAAGACTTATATAAGATTGTTAAATTTTTATTTAGTGATATTTGTGCTACATTACTTTCTGTATACTTAGGTTGAACTTTTAAGAAAACTTCTATAAAGATAGGTGGTATATGAGGGAGCATCTTCTGGGTATATGCCCAGGAGTGATATAGCTGGGTATTTAACAGAACTATTCTCAGTTTTCTAAGAAACTGCCAAATTCATTTCCAAAATGGTTAAGCAAGTTTGAATAGTCACACCAGAAATTGAGAAGTATTCTTGATCCACATCCTTCACAGCATGAGCTATTGCTTGAATTTTTGATCTTTGTCATTCTGATGAGGGCAAGATGGAATCTAAGTCTTTTTTTTTTTTTTTTTGTTTTTTTTTTTTTTTTCAAGGCAAGGTTTTTCTGTGAAACCT
>NC_034602.1:33242224-33296684 GCF_900095145.1 Mus pahari | reverse complement strand
TTTTTTTTTTTTTTTTTTTTTTTTTTTTTTTTGCATTTCAAGGACAGTTGATCAAGAATATTTATAGTGGGTTTATTTGTAATAGTCAGAAACTGGAAACAACCGAGATGTCCCTTAACTGAAGAATAGATTTTTAAAAATGTTGTATGTTTACACAATGGGATACCTACTACTCAGCTATTAAAAACAATGACATCATGAAATCTGCAGGCAAATGGATGGAATCAGAGAAAACCATCCTATGTGAGGTAATTCAGACCCAGAAAGACATGCATTACCATAATAAGTATTTGCTCACTTATATGTGAATGTTTGCCATAAATTACAGGATAACCATGCTACAATTGACAGACCCAGAGAAGCTAATTAACAAGGAAGGCCAAAGGGAGAAACACTTGAATCTCATTGAAAAAGGCAAATAGTCTAGAAACTTGGGTGGATGGAGAAAAGGAACTGGGTGGAAGAGGGAGTAGAGGTGGTACTAGGGGGGGATCAAGTAGGGAAGGAACAACTGAAATGGGTCCTCATCTCTGGAATGAGCTAGAAACAAAGGACAGTAGAAATTTACAGGAATCTATGAAATTGACCCAAGATAAGACACCTACATATGGAGGATATGGAACCTGAAACAACCATCTCCTGTAGCCAGGCAAGACATCTTATGGAGGGATTGGGACACCAACCCAGCCAGCCACACACACTTTACCCACAATTTGTGCTGCCTACCAGATATGCAGGGGCAAAGATGGAGCCAAAATGGAGGGAATAGTGGGCCAATGACTGGCCCATCTTGAAACCCAAGTCATATGTGAGAACCCACTCCAATCACGATTAGTGGTATTCTACTACACTTGCAAACAGGAGCCTAGCATAAGTGTTATCAAAGAGGCTTCACCAGCAACTGACGGAAACAGATGCAGAAACCCACAGCCAATCATTAGGCAGAGCTTGGAGAATCAGGAGAGGAAGGATTGAAGGAGAGCCAGAGGGGCCAAGGACACCAAGAAAACTTACAGAATCATCTAACCTGGCGTGGAAGAAACTGAACAGCCAGAGACTCTGTATGGGATGGACCTAGGTCCTCTGCACATATGTAACAGTTGTACAGAGCTGTGCAGCTTGATGTTCATGTGGGACTCCTAATAACAGGAATGGGGGTTGTCTATGACTCTGTGTTGCCTGCCTGTGGATTCCATTCTCCTAACTGGGCTTCTCCATAGGAGAAGATGCCCCTAGTCTTACTGAAACTTGATATACCAAGGTGGGTTGATATCCTTGGGAGGCCTCCTCTTTTATGAGGAGAAAGAGGGGAGCACTGGATACAGGCGAGTTGTGGTAAGAGGAAAGGGAGGAAATGGGAGGAGAGGAGGGAGGGAAAAATGTGATGGAAATGTAAAGTAAATTAACTAATAAAAATAGTTGATAGTTGACATTAGTTGTATTTTATATTTTTTATATATGTAAAATTATTTTATTTCTTTCAAACAGCCAATGAACAGAAGGACTTACAGGGCTCAAGGTGAGTATGTAATAAATCAGCATGATTTAAATCAGTGAATGCAAGAAATTGTTTAGGTGAAAACAATTGAAACATGAAGTCTTTTGATAGCTCAGTGAGGCCACCTAGCTACTGTAGTGATGAAACTTCCAATACTTTCTTGATATTTACTCATTTTATTTTATTTATTATTATTATTTTATTTATTTACATTCCAGTTGTCCCTCCTCCCATCTCAATACCTTCCCATAGTTTCTCATCCCATTCCTCCTCCTCCTTGTCTCTGAGAGGATGCTCAGCCACACGGGGCCTCCCCCTTCCCTTGGGCCTCAAGTCTCTCTAGGATTAAGCACATCTTCTCCCACTGAGGCTAACCAGGCAGACCTCTACTACATTTGTGCCAGGGGCCTCAGATAGGCCCATGTATGTACTCCAGGTTGGTGGCTCAGTCACTGGAAGTTCTCTGAGGTCTTCATTAGTCGAAACTGTTGGCCTTCCTCTGGGGTCTCTCTCCCCTTTACCTTCTTTAGTCCTTCCCATAATTCAATCATACGGGTCCCTGAATTCAGTCCAAGAGTTGGGTGTAAGTATCTGTTTCTGTTTTAGTCAGTTGCTAGTAGGGTCTCTCAGAGGACAGTCATGCCAGGCTCCTGTCTGTAAGCACTGTAGTATCAGTAACAGTGTCAGACCTTGGTGTCCCCCCATGAGATGGGTCCCAAGTTGAGCCGGTCTTTGGAATGCTTTTCATTCAGTCTCTTCTCCACTTTTTGGCCTGCAGTTCTTTTAGACAGAAACAGTTCTAGCTCAGAAATTTTGACTATGAATTTGTAACCCTGTCCCTATGCTTGAGGCCCTGTCTATCTACTGGATGTAGATTCTTCGAGTTCCCTGTCCCCAATGTTGGGCATTTTGGTTAAGGTCACTCCCATTGAGTCCTTAGATTCTCTCACCTCCCTGGTCTCTGGTACTTCCTAGGGGTCCCTACCTCCTCCCATACTCGATGCTGCTTATCTCCATTCATTCTTGTGGCCATTTGGGCTTCTCTCCTGCCCCCTACATGCTTGAACCTGTTCCCCTTTTCCCCTCTCTCCCCTCTCCTCCTTAGGTTCCCTCTCTTCCTCTTCCTCAAGTTATTGTTTCCTTCCTCCTTCTAAGTGGAATTGAAGCAACCTCAGTTGTATCTTTCTGGTTGTTGTACTTCGTGGTCTGTGGGCTGTACCCTGGGTATTCTGTACATTTTGGCTAATATTCACTAATCAGTGAGTACATCATGCGTGTCCTTTTGGGTCCGAGTTACCTCACTCAGGGTGATATTTTCTAGTTCCATCCATTTGTCTACAAAATTCATGATGTCCTTGTTTTTAACAGCTGAATAAAATTCTATTGTGTAAACGAACCACATTTTCGGTATCCATTCTTTGGATGAGGGACATCTGGGTTATTTCCAGCTTCTGGCTATTACCAATAAGGCAGCTATGAGCATGAACAAGCACTTGTCCTTGTGGTGTGGTGAGGTGTCTTTTAGGTATAAGCTGAAGAGTGGTATAGCTGGAACTTCAGGTAGAACTATTTCCAATTTTCTGAGGAACCACCAGATGGATTTCCAAAGTGGTTGTACAGTTTATAATCCCATCAGTAATGGAGGAGTGTTCCCTTTGCTCCACATCTTCACCAGAATGTGCCATCCCTTGAGTTTTTTATCTTAGCCATTCTAAGTGGGGTGTGGTGGAATCTGAGTTGTTTTGATTTGCATTTCCCTGATGACAAAGGACATTGAACATTTGTTTAAGTGCTTCTCTGTCATTTGAGATTCTTCTGTTGTGAATTCTCTATTTAGCTCTGTACCCCATTATTTAATTGGGTTATTTGTTTTTCTGGAGTCTAACTTCTTGAGTTCTTTGTATATTTTGAATATTAGTCCTTATCAGATGTAGGGTTCATGAAGATTTTTTCCCCAAATCTGTAGGTTGCAGATTTGTCCTATTGATGATGTCTATTGCCTTACCTAAGTTTTTCAATTTCATGAGGTCCTATTTATCAGTTGTTGATGTTAGAGACTAAGCCATTGGTGTTCTGTTCATGAAATTTTTCCCAGTGATGATGTATTCGAGGTTCTTTCCTACTTTCTCTTCGATTAAATTCAGTGTATCTGGTTTTATATTGAGGTCCTTGATCCACTTGGACTTGAGCTTTGTGCAAAACAATAAATATGAAACCCCTTTCATTCTCCCATATACAGACTACCAGGTAGAAAAATACCATTTATTAAAGAAGCCTTACTTTTTTCCACTGTATGATTTTTGCTACTTTGTCAAATATCAAGTAGCCATAGGTGTGTGGATTTACTTCTGGATCTTCGATTCTATTCTATTGATCGACCTGTCTCTGTTTTCATCACTATTGCTTTGTAGTACAGCTTGAGGTCAGGGATGGTGATTCCCCCAGAAGTTCTTTTATTGTTGAGAATTGTTTTGGCAATCCTGGGTATTTTTGTTTGTTTATTTTTCCATTTGAAGTTGAGAATTGCTCTTTCTATCTCTGTGAAGAATTGTGTTGAAAATGTTGTGGGGATTGCATTGAATCTGTAGTTTGCTTTTGGTAAAGTAGCCATTTTAACTATGTTAATCCTACCAATCCGTGGGTATAGTATAGGAGATCTTTCCATTTTCTGAAATCTTCTTCAATTCTTTCTTCAGAGATTTGATGTTCTTCTCATATAGAACTTTCATATGCTTGGTAAGAGTTATACCAAGATATTTTATACTATTTTTGGCTATTATAAAGAGTGTTGTTTCCCTAATTTCTTTCTCAGTAAGTTAAAGTTTATCATTTTAAAAAAGGAAGGATACTGATTTGCTTAAGTTAATTTTATGTTCTGCCACTTTGCTGAAGCTGTTTATCAGCTGTAGAAGTTCTCTGGTACCATCTGAAAATAGTGATATTTGATTTCTTCCTTTCTAATTTGTATCCACTTGATTACCTTTTTTTCTCTAATTGCACTAGCTGGAACTTCAAGTGCGATATTGAGTGGATAGGGAGGGAATGGCAACCTTGTCTAGTCCCTGGTTTTATTGGAACTACTTCTAGTTTCTCTCCATTTAATTTGATGTTGGCTGTTGGTTTGCTGTGTATTGCCTTGATTATATTTAGGTATGTGCCATGAATTTATGATCTTTCCAAGGCTTTTCACATGAAGGGGTATTGTATTTTGTTGAAGACTTTTTTCAGCATCTAATGAGATGATCATGTGAATTTTTTCCTTGAGTTTGTTTACTTAGTGTTTTGCATTGATGGATTCCCACATATTGAGCCATCCTCAAATTCCTGTGATGAAGCCTACTTGATCATGGTGAATGATGGTTTTGATGTGTTCTTGGATTCAGTTAACATTAGTTTTATTGAGTATTTTTGCATCAACATTCATAAACTAGATTGGTCAGAAGTTGCCTTTCTTTGTCATTTGTGGTTTATGTATCAGTGTAGCTATGGCTTCATAGAATGAATTAGGTAGTGTTCCTTTTTTATCTAATCTGTCCCTGGGCCTTTTTTGGTTGGAAAATTTTTGATGACTCTTTCTATTTCCTTAGGAGTCATGGGACTGTTTAGATACTTTATCTGATCTTGATTTAACTTTATGTGGTATATATCTAGAAAATCATCCATTTCATCCAGATTTTTCATTTGTGTACTGTATAGGCTTTTATAGTAGGTTCTGATGATTTTTAAAATTTCCACAGTTTATGTTATGTCTCCCTTTTCATTCCTGATCACATCAATTTTGATACTATCTCAGTGCCCTTTAGTTAGTTTGACTAAAGGTTAATCTATCTTGTTGATTTTCTCAAAGAACCAACTCTTGGTTTTGTTGATGTTATATAGTTCTTTTTGTTCATAACTGGTTGATTTCAGCCCTGGTTTTGATTATTTCCCACCATCTATTCCTCTTTAGTGTGTTTGCTTCTTTCTGGCCTACTGCTTTTAGGTGTGCAGTTAAGTTGCTTGTATGTAATCTCTCCAATGTCTTTTTGAAGGTACGTAGCGTTGTGAGTATTCCTCTTAACATTGTCATTGTGTCCCATAAGTTTGGGTGTTATATGTCTTCATTTTCATTCAATGTTATAAAGTTCTTGATTTCTTTCTTGCTTGCTTCCCTGACTAAGTTATCATTGATCAGAGAGTCATTTCTTTTCCATGAGTATGTGTCCTTTTTGTTGGTTTTGTTGTTATTAAGTTCTAGCCTTAGTCTGTGGTGCATGGGATTATTTCAATACAAGAAGTTGTATCTGTTGAGGCTTGTATTATGTCTAATTATATTGTCAATTTTGGAGAAGGTTCCATGAGCTACTGAGAAGGTCTGTTCTTTTTGTTTTGGGGTGAAATGTTCTGTAGATATCTGTAAAATCCATTTTGTTCCTAACTTCTCTTAGTTTCACTGTGTCTCTGTTGAATTTCTGTTTCTGTCCATTGGTGGGAGTGGGAGTTAAAGACTCTCAATATTATTTTGTGAGGTTCAATGTGTGATTAGAGCTTTAGTAAAGTTTCCTTACAAATGTGAGTGACCTTGCATTTGGGCCATAGATGTTCAGAATTGAGACTTCCTCTTGGTGGATTTTTCCTTTGATGGATATGAAGTATCCTTCCCCATCTCTTTTGACAACTTTTGGTTGAATGTCTATTTTATTGGATACTCCAGATTGTTTCTTGGATCCATTTGCCTGGAAAACTTTTGTGCAGCCTTTTATGCTGAGATAGTGTCTGTCTTTGTGACTAATGTGTATTTATTGTATGTATCAACGTGCTGGATCATGTTTATGCATCCAATCTGTTAGCCTGTGTCTTTTTATTAAGGAATTGAGTCCACTGATATGAGAGATATTAAAGAAAGGTGGTTGTTAGTTCCTGTTATTTTTATTGCTGGAGGTAGTATTATGTATGTTTGTGTCTCTTCTTTTGGGTTTGTTGTGAGATGTTTAATTTCTTGTGTTTTCTAGGATGTAGTTACCCTCCTTGTGCTAGAGTTTTCCTTTTAGTATCTTCTGTAGGACGGAATTAGCAGAAAGGTATTGTTTAAATTTGTTTTTTTTTTTTTTTTTTTTTCCGTCATGGAATATCTTGGTTTCTGCATCTCTGGTGATTGAGAGTCTGTGCTGGCATGTGTTTTAACTTAGAGTCTGAATGACATCTGTCTTGGATTTTCTGGCTTTTAGAGTCTTTGTTGAATCCTCTGTAGGACTGAATTAGTAGAAAGATATTGTTTAAATTTGGTTTTGTAATGGAATATCTTTGTTTTCCATCAGTGTTGATGAGAGTTTTGCTTGATATAATATTCTGGGCTGGAATTTGTGTTCTCAAAGCGATTGGATGACATCTGTCCAGTATTTTCTGGCTTTTAGAGTCTCTGGTGAGAAGTCTGGTGTGATTCTGATAGGTCTGCCTTCATAGGTTACTTGTCCTTTTTCCCTTACAACTTTTAATATTTTTGTTGTTGTTATTGTTCATTGGATTTAGTGTTTTGATTATTATGTGACAAGAGGATTTTCAGTTCTCTTCCTATCTATATGGCATTCTCTAGGCTTCTAGTACACTTGTGGCTATCTCTTTCTTTAAGTTAGGGATGTTTTCTTCTATGATTTTGTTAAAGATATTTTTCTGGCCCTTCGAGCTGGGATTTTTTTTTCTTAGGTTTGATCTCTTCACTGTGTCCTTATTTTCCCAGATGGTATGGGTAGAAGTTTTTTACACTTTGTATTTTCTTTGAACAATGTGTCAATATTTTCTATGGTCTCTTCTACACCTGAAATTCTTTCCTCTATCTCCTGTATTCTGTTCTTGATACTTGCATCAAGAACAAGATCTGACCTCTTTCCTAGTTTTTATATTTCCAGAATTGCCGCCATTTGTGATTTATTATTTCTACTTCCATTTTTAGGTCATATTCCACTTTGTTCAATTCCTTCAACTGTTTGATTGTGTTTTGCTGTATTTCTTTAACGGATTTATCTGTTTCCTTTTGTCTATGTTTTTCTGTATTTCTTTAAGGGAGTTCTTTATAGCCTCCTTAAAGGCCTCTATCACCTTTATGAGATAGGAGTTTCGGTCATTACATTGCTTTTCTTCCTTTTTTTTTTTTTTCTTTTTTTAATTGGATATTTTAATGTATTTACATTTCAAATGTTATCCCCTTTCCTGGTTTCTTGTTTGCAAACCCCCATCCCCTGCCCCCTCCCTGAGAGCATTCTATGAGAATATTCCCCCTCCCACCTCCCACTCCCACCTCACCACCATTAGCATTCCCCTACTTTGGGAAATCTAGCCTTTACAGGACCATGGCTTCTCCTCCTGTTGATAATAGACACTGCCATCCTCTGCTACATATGCAGCTGGAATCATGGGTTTCTTCGTGTGCACTCTTTTGTAGGTGGTTTAGTTCCTGGGAGCCCTGGAGGGAGGTATGGTTGGTTAATATTGTTGTTCTATCTATGGGGTGGCAAACCCTTTCAGCTCCTTCAGTCCTTTCTCTAACTCTTCCATTGCTGACCCCATGCTAAACCCAGTGGTTGGGTGCAAGCATCTGCCTCTGTATTTGTCAGGAAACAGCTATAACAGGCTCCTGTCAGCAAGCACTTCTTGGCATCCACAATAGTGTCTGGATTTGGTATCTGTATAAGTGATGGATCCCCAGTTGGGGCAGTACCAGGATGGCCTTTCCTTCAGTCTCTGTTCCATACTTGGTCCCCATATCTTCTTTAGCCAGGAGCCCATCTGGGTTAAAAATTTGGAGATGAGTGAGTGTTCCCTTCCCCCAACCTGGGGCCTTGCTTAACCTCTGCATATGGTCTCTACAGGTTCTCCCTACCCTTGGTCGAGCATTTCAGCTAATCTTATCCCTGTCTGGTCTTGGTAGCCTCTTGCTTTCCTGGTATCTGGGACTTGCTGGTGGCTACCCCATTTCCCCACCCCCCATTGCTACACAATTCTTCAAATTGCTGACCCTCTGTATACCATCCCTGTCTCCTCTCATACCTGACCCTGTCCCCATTTCCCCCCCTTCTCCTCCTCTCTTCCTCCCAAGTTCCTCACACAATCTATATCCCATGAGCATTTTGTTCCCCCTTCTAGGAAGGACTAAAGCATCCACATTTTGATCTTCCTTCTTGTGGATCTTCATATGGTCTGTAAATTATATCTTGGGTATTCTGAGCTTTGTGGCTAATACCCACTTATCAGTGAGTACATACCATATGTGTTCTTTTGTGACTGGGTTACCTCACTCATGTTGCAGAATTAAGTTGGAAATATGATGGGCATTACATTGAATCTGTTGATTGCTTTGGGAAAAATGGCCATTTTTTATATTACTCCTGCCAATTCATGAGCATGGGAGATTTTTCCATCTTCTGAGATCTTCGATTTCTTTCTACAGGGATCTTGTGCTTAACTCTGGCCATCTTGTTATCTTTGGTGTTAACTGGTCTGAGTGTCTCTGACTGGAGCCAGCCTCCTTGGAGGCAGGCAGTGCTGTCTCTAGCTGCTTTGGGCTTCTTGTGTCTCTTGTTAGAGCAGGACTCCTGTGTCCCTGGTTACTGAGGACTTCCTAGCAAGGCAGGCTGGCTATAGGGAATGGGAGGATATTGGGCCACTTGTTCTGTAAAAGTTGATCAGAAGGAAGGTGAAGCTTGGCAGGGCAGATGGGCATAGTATCAGCTGGGCTCTGTGTTTTGGGTTACCGAATACCAACCTGGTGGTATGCAGGCCGAAGTGTCTTGGCGGGTATTAGGCTACTGATCTGGCCAGGGTAGGAAGTTGGGACTGGAAGAAAGGTGAAACTTTAGGGAGAAGGCCTGGGTTAGCGAGGCTCCCTGTGGTTGTCCCATCTGGTGTGGGTATTTGAGTATGAATTTCACCTGTATCTTTGGTTACTGCAGACCTCCTGGTAGGCAATTAGGCTGGAGCACTTGGGCAGGTATCAGCTGCCAATCTGTGATCTTACTTGTATTTGTTACCTTACTTTTATATTTCCTCATTGAAATAGTTGAATAATGTTCTCTCAAAAGGATGGAGGAACACTTCATTATTGATTCAAATCTAGAGCAGGCAATACAATGTTTAGGAGATGGTCATTTTTGAGGACTGGGACACTCTTTGCTTTTCAGATTTCTATATGTGTCACCCTCTGCTTTTATGCATGTTCCTCTTCAGCCACCTAACAGGGTGGTCGTTATCCTTTTGTTTTATTTATGTTGCTTGTGTTCACATTCAATAGCTCTCAAGATCCAGCTATCTCATTTTTAATGTAGAATGAAGAACATCCACATTTGAAATCTGATGTTTGTTTATTTTTTTACTGTTTTTTTAATTTAATTTTATGTTTAATTTAATTTTTACACACCATATTCCATTTCTCACAGCTCCCCATCCTCCCTCTGCTCCACATCCTGCACCTCCTCCCCACCCCACTCCATCTCCACGTGGATGCCCCCACCCCCTACCCAACCTGACCTCCAAACTCTCTGGGGCCTCTAGTCTCTTGAAGGTTAGGTGCATCATCTCTGAATGAACACAGACCTAGAAGTCCTCTACTCTATGTGTGTTGGGGACCTCATATCAGCTGATGTATGCTGTCTGTTTAGTGGTCCAGTGTTTGAAAGGTCTCAGGGGTTCAGATTAATTAAGACTTCTGGTCCTCCTACAAAATCACCCTTCTCCTCAGCTTCTTTTAGCCTTCTCTAATTCAACAACTGGGATCAGTTGCTTCTGTCCATTGTTTGGATGTAAATAACTGCATCTGAGTCTTTCAGCTGCTTGTTGGGTCTTTCAGAGAGCAGTTCATGATAGAACATTTTTTGTGAGCATTCCATAGCCTCAGTAATAGTGTCAGGGCTTGGTGAGCTGGATCCCACTTTGGGCCTATCATGGGACCTTCTTTTCCTCAGGCTCAACTCCATTTTTATCCCTGTAATTCTTTCAACAGAAGCAATTCTGGATCAGAGGTGTGACTGTGGGATGGCAACCCATCCCTTACTTGATGTCCTGTCTTCCTGCTGGAGGTGGGCTCTATAAGTTCCTTCTCCCTACTGTTGAGAATTTCATCTAAGGTCCCTCCTTATGGGTCCTGGGAATCTCTCACCTCCCAAGTCTCTGGTGCATTCTGGGGAGTCCCCCAAACCTTCTATTTCCTGAGGTTGCCTGTTCCCATTCTTTCTGCTGCCCCTCCAGGCTTCTGTCCTTTTCCCTCACCCAAAACCAAAGCAGGCTCCACTCTATATCTCCCCACTGCCTCCCCATCCTGTCCACTTTGCCTCGAAAGTCCCTCTCTCCCTCCCCATTTGTGATTGTTTCTTCTCTCTTCCAAGTGGGACTGAGGTGTTTTCAGTTGGGCACTTCAGCTTGTTGAGCCTTTTGAATTCTGTGGACTGTATCTTGTATATTCTCTATGGGTTTTTTCTTTTCTTTTCTTATTTCTTTCTTCTTTTTTTATTTTTATTTTTGGCTAATATCTATTTATTAGTGAGTACATATCATGCATACATTTTTAGGTCTGAGTTACCTCACTCAGGATGATATTTTCTAGTTCCATCCATTTGCCTGCAAAACTCAGAATGTCCTTGTTCTTAATAGCTGAGTAGCATTCCATTGTGTAAATGAATCACATTTTCTTTATCCATTCTTCTGTAGTGGGCCATCTAGATCGTTTCCATCTTCTGGCTATCACAAAAGAGGCCATTATGAACATAGTGGAACACATGACCCTGTGGCATGGTGGGGCATCATTTGGCTATATTCCTAAGCTTGGTCTTCAGGTAGATCTATTTTCAATTTTCAGAGGAATCTCCAGATTGATTTCCAGAGTGGTTTTACCAGTTTGAAATCCCCCAGCAAGGGAGCAGTGTTCCTCTTTCTCCACATCCTCTCCAACTTGTGTTTTCACCTGAGGTTTTGATCTTAGCCATTCTGGTTGGTAAAAGTGGAATCTCACAGTTGTTTTGATTTGCATTTCTCTGATCACTAAGGATTTTGAACATTTCTTTAGGTGCTTCTCAGTCATTCGAGATTCTTCACTTGTGAATTCTCAGCTAAGTTCTATACCTCATTTTTTGATTGGGTTGTTTAGTTATTTGTTTAACTTATTAAGTTCTTTATATATTTTGGATATTAGCCCTCTATTAGATGTGGGGTGAGTGAAGTTTTTTTTTTTTTTTTTCCAATCTGTAGGTTGCCGATTTGTCTTATTGACTATGTCCTTTTTCTTACAGAAGCTTTCCAGTTTCATGAGGTCCCATTTATCAATTCTTGATCTTAGAGCATGAGCCATTGGAGTTTTGTTTAGGAAATTTCTCCCTGTGCTAATTAGTTCAAGGCTCTTTCCTATGTTCTCTTCTATTAGATTCAGTGTATCTGGTTTTATGATGAGGTCCTTGATCCACTTGGACTTGAGCTTTGTGCAAGGTGACAAATATGGGTCTATTTTCATTCTTCTACATACAGATAGCCAGTTAAAACAGCACCATTTATTGAAGATGCTTTCTTTTTTCCATTGTATATTTTTGGCATCTTTGTCAAAGATCAAGTGGCCATATGTGTGTGGTTTTATTTTTAGACCTTCAATTCTATTCCATTGATCAATGTCTCTGTCTCTGTACAAATACCATGCAATTTTTATCACTATAGCTCTGTAGTAAAGTTTGATGTCAGGGATGGTGATTCTCCCAGCTGTCCTTTTACTGTTAAGATTTTTATAACATTTTATTGACATTTTATGTTTCTTATCCTTCTTCGAATTAGATGTAGTCATACAACAAGTGCTTTTAGCTTACACTACATCAATTTTTTATGCTGAAAAGTATGTTGCACTGATTGATTGCTTTAATCATAGAATCTGTTCATATTTCCAAAGCACTGTTGTATTTTTTCAATTTATTTATTTATTTATTACTGGTACATAAAAATCTAAGCATGACCTACTCTAATGTGGTGCCATGTTATACTCTAATGTGTGTTTACATTGTGTAATGTTTGGAATGATCTCACATACCTCTGTCTCTCAGGTGTTTATCATTTCTTTATGGTCAAAGTTTTCAAAATCTCCCTGTTCTAAATCTTATTAACGTGTACTGCCTGATTTTTATTTATAGCCACTGCACTGTGCAATAAAAAAACAAAACTTTTCACTTAAAACTGTCTGTTTATCAGCTTCTTCTTTCCCCATGCTCTCAGCTTGTAGAAGCACTGTTCTGCCTTCAATGCTTATTCAATCAACTTAATATCTTTCTATAATCCACATTCAGTACCATTTGTCATTGATTCTGGTTTACTTCTCACCTGAGTTTGATTTAGTTATAGACTGACACATTCTCTGACATCTAGCCATCAGACAAATTGATGATGATAATATTAACTAAGGAAACTTGAGTGTCTATGGCCATCATCACTGAAGCACAGCTTTAAAAGCAAGTACATGGGTTCACTCTGTGATACACAAGCATACATGACTTCAAATGCAGATTCATGAGTTCTCTCCATGATATTTAATCACAGAAGGGATACATTTTAAGAAATGACCCACTGAGTATTTTTTGATTTTATGTGACTATCATAGAGTATACTTAGACAAATCTATACAGTATGGATAGAGCAAAACTATGATGTATGTTATAAAACATCATGTATCCAATATTTCTTTGACTGAAAGATTGCTATTATTGCTGCAAATCCACATCCACTATTTTTATTTGTACTGCTAAATTTTATTTTCCTCCAAAATCAAAACTGGAGAAAGAATATATGGGAGATCACTCTTTTGAACCATTAATATAGTCAATTAATGTATTTTTCAACCTTTTTGTTTCTTCATAGTATTTGATAGTATACCAGACATTTGTTTTGCATCTTATGAATCAGAGCATAAAAAATAGAAATTTAAAAATAATAAAAAGAACCTTGGAGAGACATCACTATGATCAAGAGCACATATAACTGTTTCAAGGAACCCAGGTTCTATTCTTAGAATCCACATGTCTCACAACCACCCACTTGTAACTCCAGTTCCAGAGGATCTGAAACAGTGTTCTGACCTCCATGGTCACTACACACATGTGTGATGCACGTATCCATGGGACAAAACTTATAACATAAAATAAAAATCTATAACATTTTAAATTAAAAAGACAGCATTATATATATATTAAAAGAGGGAAGAGAGAGGGGAAAGGAGGAGGGATAAAAGGAAGGGATGAAGGAATGAAGGGATGAAAGGGTGAAAGGGTGAAGGGATGAAGGATGGTTTCTAGTATCAGTTATGGTTTTTCTTCTCTTGAGCAGGCCTGGAGTCCAATTAAGCAACTGTTGGTTTCCACTAAATAATAAGTGCCCCTGTGGCACCTTTAGAGGTCTCTTGCTGTGCTGGCCATTATTGTAGTTTATAGGTGTTATCACAGAGAAAGGAGCTTCAGTTGGGGAAATGCCTCCATGAGATCCAGCTGTGGGGCACTTTCTCAATTAGTGATCAAGTGGAAGAGGCTCCTTGTGGGTGGGACCATCTCTGGGCTGGTAGTTTTGGATTCTATAAGAAAGCAGGCTGAGCAAGCCAGGGGAAGCAAGCTAGTAAAGAACATCCCTCCATGGCCTCTGCATCAGCTCCTACTCCCTGACCTGCTTGAGTTCCAGTCCTGACTTCTTTCAGTGATGAACAACAATGTGAAAATTGTAAGCCGAATAAACCCTTTCCTCCCCAACTTGCTTCTTGGTCATAATGTTTGTGCAGGAATAGAAACCCTGACTAAGACAGTGCCCCTGTGGCATCGTTAGAGGTCTCTTGCTGTGCTGGCCATTATTGTAGTTTATAGGTGTCACAGCAGGGTAGGACTATTGACAGCAGGGTAGGACCTTGGCAGCTTGCATAACACCCTCAGAGACTGTGACTGGTGCTCCTCCTTTCAAGTCAGGTCCAGTTCCGACCCTTCAAGTCCTGAATCCTGTGTATGATATGGTGTCTTCAGCAATCAAAGCTAAGCAAAGGCTACAGTGGTAGCCTATATTGTCTTAGGAGGCTATTGGAGACCCAGATCAACAACAAAAGGAGTTTCTCATGACTGCTACTCCATTTTTTGTTAGATAGTCTATGTCTCTTGTGGAGAGTATCATCACATTGTTAGCTAAAGTAGCATAATTTTATTTAATATGCATTAATTATAAATTATATATCTGAATTATGTATGTATTATATCTTAATCATAAGCAAATATAAAATACTGTAATATAATTCCACACAGCTCTTCCATCCCTTTTTAATATTATTTATCTCTTCTTACTCCCTTCTGTATTGACCCCCTCCCAATTAAGAAACCCCTCCTATTTTATAAAACATAACTAACAGCAAAATAGTGTTTCTATATGAAATAAATGTACATATGTTACTGTATATTCATCAGCACAAGGCTGAATATATATAAGCCATTGCTCATGGCTATAAATTTGCAGCTTTTTTTTCTCCATTATCTTATCCTGAATTAGTAGTACAGTAGTGTCTGGGTCACTTGTTTTGATGGTAGACGTAAAAGCATCCTCTTTCTGAAAAGTGTTCCTGGAAGGTATAAACTGTATCACACATATATTTTTGCTTATTTTCTATTGGGAGAATTAATAAGCACTATGTAATGCTTACAGAAAAATGTATGGCTGGAGTAGTGGGAAACTATCAGAATGGCAAAATCAATGTTTACGCAGTTAAACGTGAGCTTCTGTCTTTTTAGAACTGACAAGACTAGCTATGGAGCACTTCTTCATATTTAAAATAAATAATAATGCTGATTTTAAGAGGTCACATTCTTTTTATTTCACCTAACCTTAACTATGACCAGACATGGTAGAAATATGACTAATAATTTTTTTGTATTGAAGGGAAACAAAATTTAAGATGAAATTTAAGATCTGTGATTCATATAACTTATGTCAAATAGTACAAAGAGTTGTTTGTAAGCTCAGGAGCCTGAGGCTGAGAACTTAGTGGAACAGGCCCGGGCATGTCTGGGCAGGCCTGTTGTTAAAACATTCCTGGGGCTGCCTGGCCATAAAGATAAAAGAGGAATGCAGGAACATGTCCGGGCTATCTTGAATGAGTCATCAGCCATCTGTCCCGGCACCTCCTTCTGCCCATATCCCTGCTGACAGAGTTTGAAGTTATATGTTAACCAGATGTTTCTCCGACCTAGATAAGCATCTGCCCCTTGGGATTCCTGACATCCTGACTTGCACGTACCATTCTGCTAATGTGTAATCATTTTTGCTGATGTTCAAATGAGCCAATCATGTGAAACCGCACCAATTCCCTTTATCCCCCAACCCTCTCCCTATAAAAACCCTTAGCTTTTGAGCCTCATGGTCAATTCCTCTGTCTCCTGAGTGAGATACTTATAGGCCCAGAGCTCTGCCATTAAACTACCTCGTGTGTTTGCATCAAGATGGTTTCTTGCATTTCCTTGGGTGTGCTCTTTCCCAAGACTCGAGTGGGGGTACCCAAAAGGGGGTACAGTATTTGGTCCTCAAAGGAGACTATCTGTTCTCTACTTAAGGTTTTAGCCATTATCTACCTAACTGCAAAACTTTGCCTATATACCTCTATACCCCTTCTACGTCTTATCCAATATTATTTACCACCCATGAAGCATTGACTTAGCAGTACTAAATGTACAGAATGAAGATCTAGAGAGTAGTCAGTATATATTTTGAGGTAGGAGGTTTTGGTTTCGCAGAACACCAGGTAGACCAACATACTGAATGTACATTTTGATTCAGTCCAAACAGTTATACGAACAAAAGTGGGGCCTAAAGAAATGGCTCAAAGAACTGGACACGCAAGCATGATAGCCAGAGTCAGTTCCCTGTACTGGCACATATAATAAGCCAGGTATGTTTTCCACATTTGTACTTCCAACTTAGAGGACGCTGACTTGGGAAGATTTCAGAGGCTTCCTGGATGTTAGCCAAGCTTGACAATACAAGCTCCAAGTTCAGTGAGAGACCTCCCTTAAAGACATAAAACATGGCGTAATAAAGGGAAATACCAAATATCCTCCTGCAGATGTGAGTCAATATACCACATTCTCCACTGTAAGTCAAGTTGGTTCTACAGATTAACTGGAAATCAGAGCTCTAAGGATCTATTTGCACTCTAGTTTAGTCAACAATCAGGTTTATTGCAACAGGTGCATTTCTTTTTTCTTTTTTCTTTCTTTCTTTCTTTCTTTCTTTCTTTCTTTTTTTTTTTTTTTTTTTTTTACAAAAACCATCCATGTCTAAATGTGGTATATAAATTTTGCTTTTTTTAATCTTTATTTAGTTTGCATATCAAGCTACTAATCAGTCATAAAATAAGCTTGTAATATTTTCTATTCTATGGAGTAACTTTGAAGTTTTTCCTCTTCACCTTTATATGTCTGGTAGAATTTTACATTTAAATTCATCAAGTCCTGAACTCTCATTGTTTTGGGAGGAATTCCAGTATGCTTCAATTCTGGTCCGTGCCTACCAAAGGCAAGTGCAATAGCGCAATAGTGCAATAGCAGTCCAGAAGAATAGTCAGAGTTCATACAGAAGAGGGAATACTCACCAGAAGCTTAGCACAAGCTTTGAGATAAGCTGGGGAAAGCCAGAATGCAATTCCTTTGCCCTCTCCACATGCTCAAGGGTGGATGTTGCACAGAGTCCACTGGCACCCATGTTTTCTATTCTTTAGATTAAAATGTAGGCATTTATACATATGTGTGCAATGCTTCCATAAACTAATATGCAATATTAAAGCTTCAGTAACTGCAAGGAATGGAGATTCAACAGCCTGCGACCCACAATGAAGGAGAATAATGAAGGCTTTGTGGGTGCAGATGTTCATATACAGGGTGCAGTTTCCCACCAATTCAGGGCATTATCTCATAGCCAATGTCAAGGATTTTACTTTTACAGTTCTCTTATATCTCTTTCTGTGATGTTACTTAAACCTTAAATGTAGGGGTTGTGTTGTTTTTGAAATTACATACCCCACAGTTAATGTTTCTCGGCATCTTGACTATTGTAGGTTGCTGGGTATAATTACAACAGCAGTTGCCATGCTAGTGTAGATGGGGGAAATCTTAATATGCCCCCGAAATAGATGATTAATTACTGCTTAGAAAGAGAATAGGTTTCTCTAGGGACTAGCCCACTGATAGATTATTCAATCCAGGTTGTCATCCTTAAACACATACACACTCTTGCATACACAAACACACATAACTGAATTATTTCAAAAAGTTTTATATATATATATATATGTGTGTGTGTGTGTGTGTGTGTGTGTATGTGTTTGTATGTATCAAATAACTATACATGTGCATGTATGTAACAATAATAATTGAAAAAGAGTTTTTGTATGTGAGAAGGAGAAGGGGACATGAGAGACATTGATAAAGGGAGACAGAGGGATTGCAATGATGTAAATATATGTATGAAAGTAATTCCTGGAAATAATAAAAATCATCAAAAAATCAAGATGAAATTATAAAAAATAAATAAAAAGAATATGGATTCATAAGACTTAGAATATGATACCTGTGTTCAGAAAATCTCTGACATTGCTCCTTCTAAGAATGCTGTGAGCATCATAGGGATATTTAAGGAGTGTCGATAAAATGATTTCTCAAGCCTTTCCTTAGTCATCTACTTTTGTTAGCAATCTTTTGAATTTTATGAGGTTCAATTAATTACAAGACAAAAACCTAAAGTGCTAAGAATTTGTCAAAATTACCTAAGTTTCTGGGAGACACTAAGGCCATATCTACAGTGAAAGGCTATAATTGTGTGTAATCCTCTCTACTTGAGTGTATGCAGGATAAAGCAGCTCATCTCTCATGGGCGCAACTTGGGTTTAAACAGACTCTTCTCTGAAGAAATAGATATGATAAAATGGTAGCTCCCAGACTGGATGTATCATCTTGCTATCTTGCTTACTCTGAGGGAAGGAACAAAGCCACGAATCCTGTCTTGAGGGTCCCATGTGAATGAACTCAGAAATATGTCTCCCAAACCTTTCTACTAGCTACTCAAATGGGCTCAGAATATCTCCCCCTCCCTACCAGCTGCTTCAAAAGTAGATCGTGTCCCACTGGATGTTTGAGAGTATTGCATCCAAGGTCCATAACTTGATTACAGATTTATGAGCGAGACAAAGTCAAAGCAACCCTGGCAACTACTGCCTAGGTCCAAATCACAGACACTGTAAATTAATAAATAGTTTTATTCTCAGTGGCTGAGTTTGGGGAGAACTTGTTACACATCAACAACTAAGACAAGATTCAATATTGATCAAGGAACCTGCTTTTGTAGATAGTAACAACGTAGAATTAACAGCAAGTGTCACTTTTCTAATCACTTTGCAATTTCCAATAATGTCAATATTATGCAAATTTCTAGTAAAGAAAGTCTATCGACAGTTTCCACTCTAAGGAATTCACATATAAAAAATAGAGGTGTTGTGACATGTATGAATCATGGCATAATTTACTACTTTTAAATTTAATGTGGAATATGGTTTAGCTGTCAGGTTAATAATGGAATTAATAGATAAGCATAGATAACAGATTTATTCCGGAAATTAAACATGTTGACTTTAGAATAATTGATTTGCTGAGTGGCTGGAAATGAGTATTGAGGAAAAAATAGAGATAATGAAGGTGTTTGAATTTTGATTGTAGATACCAGGAAAATAGATTTCAGAAAGCCTTTGAGCTAATTATGGCAAAACTAACAGAAGCAAAATGAGGAGAAAAATAGACCAGGCTCGATTTCTCTTTCAGTTCATGGATTTTGGTTTGTCTTCTATGGATTCCTCCTTTCCCAGTCTCTCCTTCTTTAGTCTTACTTCTCTGAATATTCAATTACACGTCTCTTTTAGAACATAATTGCTTCAAGATATATCCCATGACCACGAAAGGGACAACTGGTCCACACTGAGGTATGATGTGACTACACATTAAACAGACATGTCAGCTGGTCTCAGGAAAATACAGATTCCGAAGTAACTTTTATTTTCATATTAAAGGTGTCTACCTCTTCTGTATAGTGCATAAGATGGAGAGCTTGCAAATTTAAATATAAGTCGAGATTTTATGGCTTCCTTGCTTAGGATGTAGCTTTATTTTCTTCCTGGGAAACTGCTGCTTCACTCCAAACATAAGTCATGGGAAAGGCTTCAGGTGAATAACAATTGAGTTTCGGTGTCATGTCCGTTATGTTATTTTGAACAGACACACACACACACACACACAGACACACACACACACACACACAGTGTGTGTGTGTGTGTGTGTCTGTGTCTGTGTGTGATGTATATGTATATATACATATTTAGTTATGTATATAAATATACAAATGAATATAAGTTTGACTATGTTATATTATATTTTTATATCTGGGAGGATATCTAGGCATTGGTCCCATAAATCATGCTATTTTGAAGATTTCTGCCAAATCCAGAGTTATCCAAATCACATTTGTGAGCTGATTTACTTTAGACAAGTAGAGTATTTTGTTCTTCTCAGAACAGCCTGACAATAGGAAAACATCATCAGATTTTGGAAATGTTCTTATTGAGGCAAAATATGCATGAAGATATCAACCTCTGAAAAATTATATATTTATGTTTTATGAGTATGAGTATATTCTGTTTTGTATATCCGATTTTTATTCACATTTCAAATGTGTCTCATGAGTGTATTCTTTTCCATGGTTGCATAGTATTCCACTGTGCAGTGCTAACACAGCTTGTTTACACATTGGTATGTTGAAAGGCATGGCCTGTTTCCACCCTTAGGATACTAGGATTCTCTGTTATATAATACAGTTCAGTTAAGGAAGAAAAAAAAGATAGGGCCTGAAGTATCTAAGAATCATCTCTCTGAATATAATCTTAGCTCACTTGCACTGATATTTAGTTTTATTCTCTCTATTGTATCTTGACTTTGTATAAACCCTTGGTATACAGAGGATGTTCTGTTATTTTCTGAATAAATATTATAAGCTTTACTTTCTTACCTAATTTTACCAATGCAATAGTCAAACGCCTTCTCAGATAACTGTTTGAGTTTTAAATAAGAGGGCACCATTATACTCCAAAACACTCTCTATGATTTGCTTAAAATAGTCTCACTTCTACTTTGTCTTTTATGAGCTCCCATGCTTTATGAAGCCACCTGCCACCTACCAGTTTATGACTTGTTTACTTCAAAGACTTCGGAGTTATTTCCAAGGGAGGCTGGTACACTAAGCAATGGATTGCCTCAACACTCCTGAGAGATCTCCCTGTTTCCTGGTATTGTTAGTGATTCCCCTTGTTACCAGCCTGTTTTATATCTCTCTGTCAATTATGTGTCATGTGTTCTGAATAATGTAAGAAGGGGCTCACAGCAGCACGTAGAACAATGGGAGACTTACGGCATGCTGCTCTTATTTGTTATTTAAACTGAGCCCAGCAGAAAGACAGAGTTTGTATTTTTCCTCTTAGTGTTATTTTTTTTTCTTTGTAAGCTCACAGAATCAAAAAGATTTCTTTGAATTATAAGGTTATTATTAAGGAGGAAAATAGCCATAATATTTAAGCTCACACAAAAATAATTCATTCCAGAATTGCCTTACAATAAGTATTTTTTTTTCTAGTGCTTAAAATTTTGGTTTGACATTTCATTTGAGACTCATAAAAATAATTAACGGCCCTGTATCTAAGGGTCTGTTTGCTGATTTTGTTCTCTGGTTTGAAGTGAGTCTGAAACTTCCAAAGGATTCAGACTGAATCATGTTCTTTTGTTTTGTTTTGTTTTGTTTTGTTTTGTTTTGTTTTGGCTTTTTGTACTGAACATAGAATCTAGGACTTCATTCATGCCGATCAAGCAAGCCATCCCTAAAGTAAAACCCGGGCCTTGAATCCTATGATATATAAGTTCTGGTGGTGATCAAACCAAAAAGAAAAAACTAAAAGTAGTAACAACCGAAGTGTTTTAAACCCCTAAGACGTCTAAGAGAACAAACGATACTTTGTTTATTTGTTTCAGAAGAAAAATAGAAAGAGGATGGGTGCATGGGTTATAACTGGCATTTAGTGGTGTGAACAGTTAGTTATGTGTCTCAGTGGCCTTGCCAAGTTGAGTCTCCACAGACCCTGGTGATGAGTATTTAATTAGCAGAAACAACATAGTGAGATGGGGAATCTTCTGATCCAAGACCTCCCTACTTTTTCTCTGCTGTAATCTATCCCAGGAGCAATAGGACGTGAAGCACAGCTTGGATCTCTCAGCTTCTCTCCTCCTTAGGC
This sequence comes from Mus pahari, assembly GCF_900095145.1. NCBI lineage: Eukaryota > Metazoa > Chordata > Mammalia > Rodentia > Muridae > Mus > Mus pahari. Next base: position 33,274,854 of record NC_034602.1, on the reverse strand, counting down.
AGAGGACTTTCAGAGTGTGAAGCACCTGCCCTTGAAGCTACTCAGGTCAATGCTGGTGCTCATTAATTTCTCCCCTTCTTGTTTTAAAATGACCCTTGATATCAAATACTCCTAAGAAAGGGCTGGCTCTTAGAAAAGAACTCCTCAGGGCACTTACTGCAGCTTATGGTAAATGCAAAGGTACTGCTTCTTGTAGCAGGAAACACATATGGCATCAGTTTCTATCAGTTTTAAATTGTTTGAAGGGGAGATATGTAACATGTCTTCAGATCTCTCTCCTCCAGAGGATCTAGATGCTACCACCTACCCCCTCACCCAGACCTCTGTCCGTGCACTCTTTGCCTTGCTTTTCATATCCAGTCTTGCAAAGGCCTTCCCAGCTTCTCATATAGTACAACTAAAATTAAATCTATCATTCCCAGGATGCAGAAGTCATAAGCATACCACAGGTTTATAAGAGATGTCTCAAGGTAAAACTTTTTTTGTTTTTTCTCTATACCTTTCAATTTAATTTTATACATGACTTTGATGGACAGTTTTCTTTTTCTTTTCTCTTTCTTTTTTTTTTTTTTTTTTTGATATTTTTTACTGGTTATTTTCTTTATTTACATTTCAAATGATATCCCCTTTCCTGGTTTCCCCTCTGAAAATCCCCTCCCTCTATCCCCTTCCCCTCCCCCTGTTCATCAACCCACCCACTCCCAATTCCTGTCCCTGTCATCTCCCTATACTGGGGCATAAAGCCTTCTCAGGACCAAGGGCCTCTACTCCCATTGATGTCCTATTAGGCCATCCTCTGCTACATATGCAGCTGAAGCCATGAGTCCCACCATTGGCTGGTGGTTTAGTCCCTGGGAGCTCTGGGCATACTGGATAGGTCATATTATTGTTCCTTCTATGGGGCTATAAACCCCTTCAACTCCTTGGGTACTTTCTCTGGCTTCTTCATTGGGGACCCTGTGCTTGTAAGACCCCGAAGAGCCTTGTGGGATGTCCCACTCACAGAAACACAGAGATGGAGATCGATGCCCCTAGGTACCTGGCCAAACTCTGGCTTACCTTGGCAATGAAGGCAGGGCCATTATCATATCAGATTACCTTGGTACTCCAAATTGGGGGTGGGGGGGGGGGGGGGTGAGTAGGGAGATTTCTTCCAGTATCTTCTTTTTCTTTTTTTTCTTTTTTTTTTTTTTTTTTTTTTTTTTGGATAGATGGATGGATGGATTGGTTTTTCGAGACAGGGTTTCTCTGTGTAGCCCTGGCTGTCCTGGAACTCAGTAGACCAGGCTGGCCTTGAACTCAGAAATCCGCCTGCCTCTACCTCCCGAGTGCTGGGATTAAAGGCATGCGCCACCACGCCTGGCCTTTCCAGTATCTTCTTAACTACCACCACCACCGTGGCAGTCTCTTGTTTGGTAGGAAAGACTTCTACCCATCTTGAAGATATCTGTAGCCATACTTGCCTGGTTTTATCTTGGTGAAGTCTACCTTCCAGGTGGCTCCTGGCTTAACTTCCGGAGGTCTCTTACTGGGGCCAGCTTTGCTTCTGCAAGCATTTACTTTTTGGCAGGGCACACAACTGTAAACTATTTGTTCTGCCAGGTGTTTCAGTCCTGGAATATAATACCTCCATCTTAAGGCAGTTTGAGTTAGCTTGCTTAACCCCAGGTGGGTCCATTGATGATGCATTTGTCTTATCACTGACCGTGCTTGTTCCTGTGGTAGAATCTTCTTTCCTGATGGCATATACCAGAGTTCTTTTTCCTGATCAAAGCAGTTGTTGGGATCCTTCGAAATGATTGCCAGATCTTCAGCAATGTACTGGAGCTTGGGTCCTGGTGGTTCTGGGTCTCGAACCACCATCAGCGGGGCAACTCTAGAGGCTATTGCCCTGACCTCCTGGTCTGCCAGCTTATTTCCTCTGGCCACAGGGAAACGCAGGTTATTTTCTCTGGTGGCCCAGACAGTGTATGATACTCACTTTTGCTGGCTTGTGCAAGACCTTTAGCAAGGCCAGAATTTCTTTTCCTCCAGAGTTTAGTAGTCCTCTCTGCTGGTAGATGGCACCATGAACATGTGCTGTGGCGAAGGCATACCTGCTGTCTGTATAGACGTTGATCTTTTTGTCTTCCCCTAATTCAAGAGCCTTGGTGAGGGCAATGAGCTCAGCCATTTGGGCAGAGGTTCCTTCAGGCAGAACCTGCGCCCACATGATTAGTTGTCCATCTACCATGGCAGCACCCGCTCTCTCCTTTCCTTCTTCCAGGAAACTGCTACCATCAGTGAACCAAGGGTCCTCAGTGTCTGCCAGGGGATGATCAGACAGATCCGACAGTCACAGATGGGAGTTTCAAGGACAGGGTCTGAGGGTAGCCGGGTTCAGGCCAGTGGGGGACGCAAACGTGATTCTGTCAGAGTTGAGCAACAGAGTCTGATAGTGGGTCATAGGAGCATTGGTGAGCCTCCAGTTGGATGGCTGGCGAACCACGCTCTCCAGGGCATGTGGAGCATATACCACCAAGTCCTATCTCATAGGTAATTTGTCCCCGTCTTTTTTTTTTTAATTATTTTTTATTAGATATTTTCTTTATTTACATTTCAAATGCTATCCCCAGAGCCCCCTATACCCTCCCCCTGCCTTGGTCCCCAACCCACCCACTCCTGCTTCCTGGCTCTGGCATTCCCCTGTAGTGGAGTATATGATCTTCGCAAGACCAAGGGCCTCTCCTCCCATTGATGGCCAACTAGGCCATCCTCTGCTACAAATGCAGTCCTTAATGAGCACAGCAACCGCGACCAAGATCCGCAGGCAGGCAAGCCACCCTGCCGCCACAGGGTCCAGTTTTTTGAACAGATACACTACTGGCCTTTTCCATGGTCCCAGTTTCTGGGTCAAGACCACTTTTGCTATGTCCCTATTTTCTGCCACAAACAAGTAGAAGGGCTTAGTCACATTTGGTAGACCCAGGGCAGGGGCTGACAATAGGGCTGTCTTAATGACATCAAAAGACCATTGTTCTTTTTCTCCCCAGACAAAGGGCTATTTGTTCTTAGTGAGTGGGTATAATGGAGACACCATCTCAGTGAATCCAGGTATCCATAGGCAACAGAAACCTGCCATGCCCCCAAAACTCTCTGACTTGTTTTTGGTTGGTGGGCAGTGGAATATGGAACACAGTTTCTTTTTCTTGCCTCTGACAGCCACCTCTTTCCCTCTAAGCCGATACCCCAGGTAACTGACCTGCTGGGAGGATGGTGACACCACCAGAAGTTCTTCTATTGTTGAGAATAGTTTTCACTATCTTGTTTTTTTGTTTTGGTTTGTTTTGTTTTGTTTTTATTGCAGATGAATTTGGAAATTTCTGTTTCCAAATCTATGAAGAATTGAGATGGAAATTTGATGGGGATTGCGATTAATCTGTAGATTGCTTTTGGCAAGATGGACATTCTTACTATATTAATCCTGCCAATCCATGAGCATGGGAGATCTTTCCATCTTCTGAGAGAGAAACTTTAAGCAATTCCACTAAAATCAGGTACTAGACAAGGCTGTCCACTCTCTCCCTACTTACTCAATATAGTACTCAAAGTCCTAACCAGAGCAATTAGACAACAAAAGTAAAAGGAAGAAGTCAAAATATCACTATTTGCAGATGATATGACAGTGTACTTAAGTGACCCCCCCAATTCCACTAGAGAACTCCTAAACCTGATAAACAACTTCAGCAAATAGCTATATATAAAATTGACTCAAGCAAATCAGTGGCCTTCCTCTATTCAAAGGATAAACAAGCTGTGAATGAAATTAGGGAAACAACACCATTCACAGTAGTCACAATTAATATAAAATACTTTGGTATGACTCTAACTAAGCAAGTGAAAGATCTGTATGATAAGAACTTCAAGTCTCTGAAGAAATAAGTTGATGGACAGTTTTCTTACCAGGTCATTTTGATGGCTAGAAATTGAGTTGCCGATAAAGCCTTCTGCTATAACTTTGTATTCAGAAGGTGAGCTTTCTCCAAACTCATCTATTTAAGGGTCACAGTTGACTCCGTTGCTTAGTCCTTGATTTCTCAAAGCCAAGCCTGTATCAGGAAATGGGCATTTCAGATGGGAACCCTGTCCTTACTTTGTATCTTTGTTTCTATTCCCCTTTTCCTTTCCCTTTATCTCCTTATTCTTTTTGATATATAGTGATGGATTCTCTTTGTTAGCTATTCTAAAAGACACTCACCAAATTAAAAAAAAAAATCCAAATAAGTATGGAAATGACACATTCCTGTATGAAGAATTCACTGGGTCAGAGAGATGACAAAATATAGCTAGCATTGAGGCCACAAGCATAATACCCAGTAGGTGGAATGTCTCATAGTACTTATTGTTTTTGTGAGAAATGGAGGTTAAATATAATGTAATAATAGTTCCACATCACTGGGTTGTTGAATTGCCACCAAGTTGGGAGAAAAAAATCAATGCCTGGCTGCTCACAGCAACATGCTACAAAATCAAGAAGAGCACACTAATTGATTATCCAATATCAAGGGGTTAGTTCTGAAAACAAACATTAAAAAGACAGTATATGTACTAAGCAGGTTATATTCAGGTACTTAAGCATACACACACACACACACACACACACACACACACACGGAACAACAGTTAAAGAATATGTCATACACTCTTCTAAAGATAGCTTTGGATGGAGAAAGGATAAGGGGTATATGCTGGATCATATAGTCTCAAAATATTTTTAATTAAAAATCAAAGATAAGAGACAAAGTGAGTCTTTTTCTGGGATAGTTAACAGAGAACTTCTGAAAAAATTATCAAAATTTAATTTTGAAGTATTGGCCAGTATTTAATAGAGAAATTGAACATATTGCAAACTTGGAATATCATGAAGCAAAAGTTGTATGGTCAATTTATTTCTCAAAAGATTTGGAATGAAGCAAAATCAGTCCTTATATTACAGAGAGTTGAGAGTATATGGGTCCCTAGGCCCCTGCTGCAGTTTCTGAAAAACCATTAGGAAATTCTTTGTTGAGTCACAAAAACAACCTAAGAAAGGAAGGTGGGAATTTTTTTCAGAAATAAACCAAGGGAAGAGAGTTAAGAGGATCATGTGTAAGTTTTTCAGAAAAGAGAGATGAGCACTCACTCCTTGGTGAGGAAAAGCTCACGCAGCCTACTGCTCAGTATCTTAGAAGGCTAGCAGAATATTATTATGTTTTTAATGAGGTGAAGGAAGAAGCTAAAAGAAGAAAAGTCATTGACTGAATGTCAAAACCTTGTGTGGATCAGGAGGCAAATGATAGCAAATCAATTTGCCAAATTACTTATTTCATTTTCTTATAACTCAAAGATTGAATGTTTCCTCCTGTTTCTCTTTGAAGACGAGAGTGTCATTCTGCGAAACTCACATGTGCCTTTTGTTCTATGCCTCTGTCACTCTTTTCTGTTCAAGGGTTGTGCATTTAGTCATTTTCATCTATGATAATGTACTTTCTAGTATAGTGTAGCATTAGTTCTCAGAGAGACCCCATGGGTGAGTGGATGATGCTGTACTCATATTTGGGACAGAAAAAAGAAATGTTTAACAAGTTAAGGGACTTTATCAAGGTCATCAGACATTTAAGGGAGAAAGCGAAAAAATCCTTCATGCATTTACTGCCAAATCAAAGACTGTTTCAAATTCTAGCTGTATTTTAAAGCCTTGCATACATCTCAGAGCTACCGAATAGTCTTTTACAATATAATTTACAGCTAAAGAAGCCTTAAATTTGCAGGAAAATGAGGGGATTGTACAGAAAACCCTCTAGACACTTTTCTATATTGTTGATAATCTCACATCTGTGTGGAAATTTGTTATGATCAACTAATAAACACCATGACATCATCAACCAAAGGGTATATGTTATTTACACTGCCTTGGTCTTTTACCCCAAATCCCTTATCTGTCATGGGATGTCATACATACTATTTAGTCCCATAAGGCTGGTCTTGGTTGTGACAATTTCTCAGAAATCAGCATGACAGACTTCTGTTGATTGTGACCTGGATCATTTGGGCTGAGGTACTGGTTATTGGATATAGTACTCCACTGTACACTCTTTGTCTCCCCTTTCCGTGCTATGCAGGAGAAAGGAGTGGGAGCTAATGTTTCCCCTTACCGAGGACAGGGAAGCTTCTGGAATCTCTCTGCACAAGACATTTGCTCTTTATTATTTAGGCAGATTTTATTCCTATATACATGGTCTCAGAATTATTGATTTTATACTTTGAGTCATAACTTAATATTGGCTAACATTTTATTCAAATTGTTCTTCATTTGAGACTTGGTACAAGTTTTAAAACAATAAAAAACAAATTTAATTTCAAGATTATCTTTGCTGGTAAGTAGTCAAGCAGATGAACTTGTTCTATCAGCTTTGCATTCTGAAAACTTTCTGAATTTGCTTATGATTTCCAAGGAATAGTCTTATCCTTTTAAAAATAACCATCAAATTCCTTTGTATTTGTTCTTGGTAACTTCATACATTGTATAATGTGTTCATCAATATGCACCCCAATTGATTCTCTAGCCCCTTCTGAACCTCTCTTGCCCTGCAACCCTCCCAAAATAATGTCATTTTTCATACCTCTCTGAGTCCAATCAGTCCTTATGTGCATGGGTGGAGTGGCATCCAGTGGAGCATGGACATCCTAATGGAGAGTACTTCTCTGAAATAAACTGACTCTTCCTGCCCCAGCAGCCTTTAACTGTGGAGGCTTCTCAGCTATAGTGGAATTCTTTCTACATAGACCATCAGGTCAACTAGGAATAAATGTGTCTGTTTACATATTTCTTTTACTATCTATACTTAAATTTCTCTTGTCATATTAGTGCACTACTTAAGACTTCCAGTCCAATGTTGAGGAGAAATAGTGATGGGGATAATCATGTGTTCCTCTACCTTGGAAGAGAGAACCTAGTTTATCATTATTAAAGGAGATGTTATCTGTAGTACTTTAATTCGTGATTGTTTGTCTACTTTTTATCTTATTAATTGTTTCTATTGATTCTGTATTTTTATTTCATTGATTTCTCTTCCAATTTTCATTTACTTTCTTATAATTGCTTAAGATTACTTTCTCCTCCACGTAGTTTTGCTTTTAAGTCTTAGTTCCAAAGAAATAATCTAGGGGTAGAGCCATCCATACTAGATTGCAAGTTAATGCTGCATCTTCCAACACAATGATCTGTTTCGTAAGCATTGCAAACCCAAATCTAAGGGACCAGGACATTTTTTGGCTGTCTATACAGTTGCCACCTATAAATTTTTTGGCATGTGCTCCATGTGTAACTCTAATAAAATATTCTTTCTTAGTACAGTAGCTTCCCTATGGTATTTGTTGGTCCCTGATTATAAGAAATATCACATTAACATTTACCTTGCTTTGGTCATACTTGGCAGCATGCGACTCTAAGTGGAGAGTTAATAAATATATTCTCAATGATGCCAGGTTATGGACTAAAGATAGAAAAAGGAAAAGAAAAAACAATTCTTTCCAAGTAGGAATATAAAATCTCCCTCCTTACTATATTTCTAGAGGAAAAGAAGAATAATAATGATGAGGAAAGCAGATTATGATGATAAACACAGAAAAATGTTTCCTCCTCCAGAACCACAGGGAACCTCTGAAGAGATGATAAGGATCAGATTTTTGCCCCTGCCAAAGAACAATAAACAGTGTGAAATGTAATGATGGTGTGATCAGGTCTCTTCCACTATGATCCACCCTTGGTTTTCAGAAAAGAATGTGTTCCTAAAGCCCATATCTATTTTATTTGGAATGAGAGATAAACTTCTGGGGTGAAATACAGCTACGCATAAAGTCAATGGCTTTTGAGGAGTACCAAAAGTTGATTTTGTAATTAAAATGAGCCCTTTCCTGAAGGAGACAATAAGTTGTTTTATTTTGGTATATACACACAGGAGTAAATAGACAATTCCCATTCACTGAGTCATTGTTTCTCCCAAATGGAAAACATCTCTTTATATGTTATAGTTTATTTAATCAGCCTCTGACTTTTCTTCCTGAGGGCAAATAAAATAAACTGTCCAAGAGATCATCTCCCTGTGAATATTTGAAATAAACAGGAAATATTGTAGTTCATCAGATTCAGTTTATCAGAATGTCACATGTCATTTAAATAGTTGGACCAGAACTTATTAACATTTCCATTCACTCACAAATATTTGAGAAATACCGAGTCAGTGTCAGGCTCTAGGTTATGATCCCACTTTCAGCATGAGTGTTAAGTCCACAGGTACATAGATACCCCTCAGCTGAACATGGGATGGAATCCAGCACTGAATACATGCTTAGCATGAGAGTAACATTCCTGGTCATTTGTTTTATGTGTTTGGAAAGAGTCTCACTGATGTATCCTATGATTGAATTTTCAGTCCTCACAAATGCTGAGACAGTACGTGGTGCTAAGCCAGCTCCAAGGCTGTTTAAATATTAGTTATATTATTTGGGTATAAAGCAAAGCAATAGCTGCAGAGTTTCAGTGGTGAAGAGAATTACTATTAGTTCATTTCCTAGCACCCAAATCAGACAACTTCCAATTGCATGTAATTACAGTTCCAGCAAACCTGAAATCCTTTCTTGTCTCCATTAGCACCTTCATACACATGGAACACACAATCCCATGCAGGCATCCACACATATAAATAAAATAAATATATTTTTTTAAACAACCATCATATGTGATGCTCTTCATTCCTTCAAAGATAAAAGATATTTAAACATCGCATATTCAAAACTGATCCAGGTTTTCCCTTAGTGAATGTGAGATAAAACGTTTCTTTCTTATGCTACTTGGCAAACTTTTCTTGTATGAGTAAGCAGGCCAAAAGTAAATAGGTTTTAGTAGTGTTGCAGAATATCAGAATCATATGCAGGATAAAATATGGTGCGCCAACAAGGAAATTTGTTGCTTCAGACAATTGAAATATGATCCAGCATGAACTATTGAAGAAATTAGTACATACTGTTTATGTAAGCTTTAAAGAAGTATTAAAAAGAAGTAAGCATTAAAGAAACCTAAAGGCAATCATATTTGGCAGTAGAATAAAACTGATATAGATACGGATCTCACCGGGTCAGGTCTACAGAATGCTAAAGACAAGGAAGTGAAATGAGGTTCAGCATACACAAAGGGATTAAGGAGGGATTAAGATGCCTGGGTAAATATAGAATAGTTTCAATGTTTGTGGGTCTCCTCTCTGTGATTGGCCATTTGGTATTAGAGTTCTCAGGGTGCAGAGGACCTGGGGAGCAGGATCTTGGCCTGTCACATGATTTCTGAGAAGCCAGTTCTCTATCAGGAAACAGAAACCTAACTGGCTTTATGGGAACATGCTCTTTATCTCTATGGAGTTGAATAAGCTCAAGCCTGATTGGGTAGGGAGAGACCCCACTCATTCTGTGATCTCTGAGAGCTGTCAGGGGTATGGACTTTGCTCTACCATTTCTCATCTGGCTTGGAAACCCACACATGTCTATTGAGATTTGCCTGGGGTTCCATCCCATATACAGTCGCCAAACCCGGACACTATTGTGGATGCCGGAAGTACTTGCAGACAGGAGCCTGATATAGCTATCTCCTGAGAGGCTCTGCCAGAGTCTGAAAACTACAGAAGTAAATGCTTGCAGCCAAACATTGGACTGAGCGTGGTGTCTCTGATGGGGGTGTTGGTGAAGGGACTGAAGGAGCTGAGAGGGTTTCCAGTCCCATAGGGGGAGCAACAGGCCAGATCCCCGGAGCTTTTGGGGACTGAAACACCAACCAAAGGGTGCACATAGAGCAATGGCCAAGAATGGCCTTGTTGTTCATCAGTGGAAAGAGCAGTCCTTGGGCCTGAGGGGGTTCAATGTCCCAGTGTAGGGCATTGTCCCAGGGCAGGAAGGTGTGAGTGGGTAAGTGGGTGGAGAGCACCCTCAGAGAGGCAATGGAGGGGGTATAGGATAGGGAGCTTGGGGAAGGGAGACCTGGAAAGGGAAAACATTTGAAATGTAAAAAAAGAACATATCCAATAAAAAAAAGAAGAAAAAGAAAAAAAAAGTAAGAAAGAAATGTGATGACTAAGATAGTCTATAGTCAGAGAGTTAAGCAGAAAGTTCAATCAGGAGTGTTGTGCAGTGCCTAGCATGTGATAGACAACTAGAACTACTTGCAAGTGTATCCTCTGACCTTGAAGATCATGGTGTTTAATTAAGACTAAACCCTAGTTCTTCAGTGAATAGGAAAGTCAGATGTGGCAGAATAGATGAGAAACTGTATTCAGAAAAAAAAAATGGACATGATGATGGGGCAAGATGAGAATGCAAAGTGCCTTTTCAGGCCAATGACAAATGTATAACCTTCTATTCTGTACAGAAAGGGAACAGGAAGGTATGCCCCAGCACAGTTACCCGGGGTTATTTTTGAAAGACAAGAGCAGGAGAAGGTCTATGTTTAAAAACTACTGTAAAAGTAATGATTGTTAAAATCAGCTTTATTCCTAGCAAGCAGTATCAGAAACCTTCAATAAATGAGTCTTTGTACAAATACATGGAAATAGGATGAAATAATTTGTTTATATGTTCTCCTCTTTCATGGCTCCTTGCCTAAAATAAATCTAAACAATTCTGGAAAGGTTCCTGTGTGTTAAAGAATAGATTAAGCTTTCAATTATCTTTCTTGATAGGCAGAAATATAAAACTTTCAACCAAATAATACCACCTGCACCCCCTTTCATTCCCTCAGCTCCCCATAAGGCTCCAGTAAGCTTTCAGTCAACCCAGACCTAGGTTCTTAACGATGGCCAGGGGCTTGCATCTCTTCATTAACCTGCCTGTGAGAATTGTCTAAATGATTTCTGAGTGTTTACACTAAAACACAGTCTCATCAAACTTTCCACACTCCAATAAAATATAACTTTTATTACACAAAAGTGTATAGCTCTGAGGCCTAGAATTCCACCCTGACCACCATGAAATGGACTCATAAGAGACAATGAATAGAGACAGATGATAGTGAAATAGTAAGTCATTGCCTTTTCAATTCACAGAACCCACATTAAACAAAGAAACAAAAACGAAAAGACAGCATGATAACACATGCTTAAAATGAAAATGTACGAAAATTGAGTGAGACAAGTAGGCCACTGGAGTGAGGTGGAGTTTGGGAGGGGTCATTAGCCAACAAATTTAAACTATTTGGAGAATGCTGGGCTACCAAACTGTTTCAAAACACAAGCAGCTACCTGAGGGATAAGCTTGAGTTTTGGATTACACACACACACACACACACACACACACACACACACACACACACACACACACTGCAGAAGGTATGAAACTTAACTTCACTGCACTAGTCAGCAAAGAAGAGTGTCATTAAAGACTTTCCAGCCAGCATTTTTTCTATTTATTTATTTATTTATTTATTTATTTATTTATTTATTTATTTATTTTTGGCATTTGGAGACAGAGCTTCTCTGTGTAGCCCTGCCTGTCCTGGAACTCACTCTGTAGACCAGGCTGGACTCCGGAACTCAGAAATCCACCTGCCTCTACCTCCCAAGTGCTAGGATTAAAGGCATGTGCCACCACTGCCCAGCTCCAGCCAGCATTTAAAAAGCCTTTCATCTGCAATGTTTACTCAGCGTACACTGAAATCATGGTCCCCTGAAGGAACAGTCCTAATGAATCTGTCTCGCTGTTTTCACATGTATCTTGTTGGTAAATTTTCGTTTACATGCTCCATCTACATAAGTATTTTCTCCCCTTGATTTGAACATCACCAATACACAGAGGGCAATCTACAACACTTGCTGAGAAACTGAAAGAATACAGTGTTTTCCTGAACACTGCTGATATGTGACAACATTCTCTCTGGCTCTCTTTCTATCATTAGAATTTGGTTTTACAGTGATCAGCGCATCCTCTGTTGGCTCTTACTTGACAGCAGCTGCAAACACCTCAGTTCTTGCCTTGCAAAATGTTCTTGCCTCCCGCAGAGGAGATTTCCTCTCTTATCCTAGCGCCTTCTGAAGATCAAACAAAATGACTCCCTCTCGTCCATTTTTTTGTAAATCATGCTCATTTAATTTCCAATTTCTTCTTCATCTTAGAAGTCCTTTAACAGAATACATGGTGGCATATTGTAATGGGGAATGGAAATGGGATCAAAGGGCCATCCTTAGTTGAACAAGCCGAACAAGCCAAATGTATTGGTTTTGCACTGTTTGATTTTTTTTTTTCTTGAAACTTGTGGATAGCCAAGCACAGAATTTGGGGAAGAAAATTCTTGGTGCTGGCATGTACTTAGCTTTTACACAGTGAGTTAGATTCTTCAAAACATCTTGACTCACCACGTGTTCTCCAAGACTTCTCCTAACCATTGTTTGATAGAACCCAAGGATCCAGAGGGAAGACCCTTATTCTCTGCCTCAAAGAACTCACAAATTGATAAGAAAAGTTAGGACATTAGAGAATGATCAGATACATGCAAGAAGCACAGGACATGCCACGGCACTCACACAATGAGGGTCCTAGACAGTAGAGGTACGAAATGGTCTAGAATTCTCTATGAGAATTTTAATGACAGATTCCTTCATACAAAATGACAATTATCTATAACAATCAGCTCAAGAAAAATAAGGGCTTTATTTCAGCTGCCAGATAGTAACACAGATTAGACCTGTTCTCTACACATTAGCAGAACAGCTTATTTGTTCATGCTGGCTTTGCTTCCATACAAAAGGAGGTCAGAGCATGTCTGCCATTTGGCCTCTACTAAAAGCTTTCAAAAGTGACCTGTCAAAAGGTGGAGCTGCTAAGTGGAAAGGATCAGTTCTTCAGAATGCGCAAGTGCACTGAAATAGAATCCAACCTATTGTGACAGTAAATGATAGATAAAGAAACCCGAAATTGTAAATAATAGACATGCACTATCTGAGTGTCTTTTGAAATCATCCCATGAAACTCCTAAAGCTAATTGTAAAGAGGTGGAAACCACTCTTATTGCAACATAAATGACAGACCCAAAGAATACTGAGTATATCTAACCTAGATTTAGGGTTAGGCTCCATGACAAGGGACTGTAAATTTTTCCATTAAGTTCCAAGTTTTTCCTTCAAAGTGAATGGGCTCTATTACTACTAAAAACAAAGCAAACAATGGCCCTGCTGTCTTCTATCTTGCCTCCCCTCTGGGAATATGGATTATGCACCTTCTTGGTACATGGGGTGGGGATATGATATGTAGAACTAAGACACCCTGTCTAGAAGCAGGCCTGCCTGTGCATAACTTTTAATTTTGATAGTAGTCTGTGCAGTGAAGTAATTTGAGAACTCTGCCACACTATGGGTGGTTGCATGTTCCCCAAGGCTGTCTGGGTAAGAAGTGAAAGTTTACATCCCGTGTTTAGCATTAGAAGGCCCACCTCACCAATATCACTCCGAGTTGTTGTAACATTTTAGCTTCTCTAGGACTTTGGTGGTGAATATTTAATACATAATTCCAGGGAGAAAAACAGCACAAACCTATAAATGAGCAAAAATCCCACATCTGTAGCATCTGCAGTTCTATGCTGTAAACAACTCAAGCAAGGTTCATTTCACCAATACAGATGGATGAGAATTAAGAAGACAGGCACACAAGTACAAGTCAGATATGGTTCCTGCCTATCAGTTCCCATGTTTGGTACTCTCACCTTGTGTCACATAGAGAGAGGACCTAATCAGAGATGTAGGGCTATTAATCAGGCTCTTTTCCACTGCACCACGAAGACTTGTATATACCCAATTAAACAATTTCACATTGTATCATAGCATCATTAGGGGCTAAATTCCCACTACTCTTTTCACAAAAGAACCTTGGAAACAATGTTGTGATACTTAAAATGTATATGATATTTATAAAATGGGTGATCATACAAAATGTATATGCAGTTTTATGCACACATGTAGCAAGAGCATCAAAACTCAATAAGAAGGATTGTGTGCATATTTGATCTCCATTGAGTTAATTTTTGAAAGCTTAACTTAGTCACCTTAAATAAACAAAAACAAAATATTAGTTGCAATCTCACACAGAAAGCCAGGCACATGGTAGAGATGTGGTGTTTCCCAACAAATAGATTTCCAGTTCTGCATATCTGCTTAATTCTATTCAAAATACCTATTCAAATGTATAAATTTGTCTTGTGTGTAGTGATCGTCTTTGATATACATGAAATTCCTTTGATTCCTTCTGTGGCATGTTTTAATGGGACAAAATTACACACTGCCTGTCCTTGGTAGCAAATAGCAAGCAGATGAAAGTTGCATTTGCTTTGTAATTAAGGCATTGCTCGGACACCGAAAGCTCTTAGAAGACTGACTCTCAATTAACATCCTGAACTTCTGCCATTTTAATTGACCATCTAACCTTTCTATTTTAAACAGAACTTTATTTTTCCCTACAGCCATGCCCTCTGTTTATCACCTTCCTTTCTATGTGAATTTCACTGACATAAAAATATTTCCATCATTGGCTCATCATTCTTGCCTTCTATATGCCTACTGCACATAAGTACAAACATTTGTGTTTGACACATATGTGTGTGTAACTATGTGTTAATATACTTATACTAGGTGTTATCACATTGCCACTTTAAATTATGAAGTATGTTTATATAATAGGGAATATTTATATTTATTTCTATACTTGAATGTGATCATCTGATAATTAAATACATTTTAATCATACGAAAGTAGGGTTGAATACAGCTCAGCAGTAGAACAATTGCCTAACATGCTTGAAGTCTAGGTTCAATTCCAGCTCTGTAAGAAATGATAAACAGTAATCTCTAGGAATAAGCCAGTGTGCTCACACATTTTTTTTTTCACACACAGGTACGCATAAATGAAGAAAGTGGTATTTTTAGCCAACTGGCAAAAGCGTTTATACTCCGATGACTGCAATCCCCCGCCTGACTGTCGCTGCAGGGCTCTAAGTGTTCCTATCAACAGGGCAGCCTTGGCTGGAAACATCTGAAACTGTTCTTTTTGAGAACTGCCATTGGTACTAACTCTTTTCTATACTAACCAGTGACAAGTCTTGGCAAAAGTTGGCCCTTTGAGAGTTTACTGAATATCTCAAAACTGCCACAAGCACTTGGAATCAAGACTGCAGAGCTTGGCTGTTGGAAACACAGTGGATACAGCTTGGAATAAATGACTCTGTGTGACTCTTCTTTAATGAGGCTTTGTCACTCTGCAGTCCCTGGCTCTTGACCTGTGTCTAAAGTCAGGTCTAAATAAAGCATTCACAGCATACTTTAAGCAAATGCTTATGAAATCACCTGTCTTTATTGCCTCCTTTGGCTATGCAAAATAACATGTAATTAGGAGTATCACATTCATATTTGTACCAACAATAGAATGTAATAATTATTGTCAAATGGTAGTGGCTTCAAAGTACACATTTGTAACAGGCTCATGTACATACAAACCTGAAATATATGTACATAATACATTGATGTATGCATAAAACCTGAAATATATGTACATAATATATGATACATACATTTTCATATATGCATGCATACGTTTCTGACATTGCTTGTCGCTGAGGTGGAAATGTATCTCTGCATAAGGAGATTTTTGAGAGAGTTTGATGGCAAAGCATAGTACATATGCTTTAAAGGTTTAAGAAAACAAGGTGCCTTTAGTATATATTTATTAGCTTTTCTTCTACTATTTAGTCTTTTTTTGACAATTAAGCTTGGGGGGGAGATTCTTACCTTTTCAATGATTGTATTAATGCACAAATTAGTGGTGCTACATAGTCAAATCCAGGATAATAAGACATTACCATCAAACGCACCTTTCCTAAAACAAAAAGGGTTTTACTCTCACCTCAGTGCCAGGAAACTCTTGTGTCTGATAAATTATGAGAGAATACCTCAACCTGAAGCAAAATGCTTTTGTAACCCATTCACACTCACACTTCTGTGGACAATGATTAAATAGAGAAGAGGAAGAAGCATGTGACCCTAAAAACAGAAGACAAACAAAGGTCCCTGGCAGCCCCATTCTGTGCAGGCTTTTCAAACACTGTTTTATTTCTGGCTCCCAGAGAGCACAGCTGCAAACAGAAGATGCCACAGCGCTGATTGTGTTGACTTTGAACTGAGTGTGTGATGCTCTGAGGTTACAGTCCTCAGGAGACCCTTACTTCTGTGAATCCCCCCACCCCCATTCAGAAGCAGCTTGTGCTCACTGATTCTGCTTAGAGCCAGCATTGTGTGAACATACAGGCAGAAATGGTACATTTGGATGAATCTGTCAGCCTCAATCGAATTTTCTCACACTGTGGCTTTAATAGTCATGGAAAATAGTATTTAACAAAACTCTTGAACAGAGGAAACCTGTTTTCTGAAGAGTATACTGGTTCCTTCTACACTGGTGTTTGCTTCTGTTTTTAGATGGGAGTTGTGCTGTGGTGAGAGCCTTGGGGAAGATGGCCCAGAACCAGAACCTGTCATTAGGTAGAAGTACTCCTTGGCAAAAGCAGTCATTTTACACTATAGCCTGCATTTATACCCAATGGTCACATCAACCACTTGCAGAGAAGACTCTTACCATTTCTTGTGCCTAAGTGTGAGAAAAGTTCCTGCCTTATTCCAGCTGTCACCCCAGTCTTCCAGAGAGTAGCATTATTTTTGCGTTTCCTGAAATTAATTATGGCTAAGATTGTTGAAATAGCTACATGGAGTCAATGGGAAGGGATGGACTGGGGGGATGGATTGGGTTTCAATGACATCATTCCTCAGGTAGAACATAGATGCTACTTAGTGTATGAGAGAACACTTAGTACAGAAAGTCATCAAGCTTATTCTTCATGTCCAGTTGTGAGTATAAAGATGATTTGGTTGCTTAGCATGAAAACAGATAAAACTGAGGCAGTCTGCACGTGACTCAGGAAACAGGAAAAAGGTCTCAGAAACAGACCTTAGAATTAAAAAAGAAAAAAATGGAAATAAGGTCAAAACAAAGAGACCAATAAAACCAAAACCAACAAACCAACCAAACAAAACAAACAAAAACCATGGAATTCATTCTGTGTTGGTGAACTGCTTTATGACGATGAGTGACTGTACATATGTATGTATGCAAGCTGCATGCATGCCTGATACCCATGAAGGCCAAAAGAGGACATTGGGTTTCCAAGACTGGAGTTACAGATGATTGTGAGCCACCACATGGGTGCAAGGTATGGGGTGAGGAACAGTCAGAGGGAGAACAGTGAGAGGGAATAACAACTAGATTGTTTCAAAAGATTAAAGAATTAAAAAAAAAGTAAGAATTATAAGAGCTTGAGAAGCTGGATCCCCTGGTGAGATGAGAGACAGTACAATATACTGCAGCCAAGTACTTGACTTGGGGACAGTTCTTTAGAAAGAAGAGCTTCTTGATATTTCATCATTAACCTTTTGGTATCAGCTTCCATGAATACCTGCTTAGCATAGATGCTTCAATTTAGTCACATTCTGTGTGGACAAATGACCTTTGAGTAATGTTTTATGTAAATCAAGGCCAAACGAATTTTGTTTGATGCTTTGAAATCAGGACAAGTGAAAGAAACTAAGTGGTAGATATGAAGAATCGAGCTTTTGAATGTTAAAGGGGACAATGAGGAAAGGAAACAAACATCTTAGAAAAATACTAGAAACACTGGGAAATGATGGGGAACATTGACTGACACGTTACTACATGAACCAGCTTATTGATAGTTAACTGTTAGCCCTTGATTCAAAAAAGTCTCAGAGACTTGAAGCTGTTCAAGAAACTACTGTAGGATGATTAACACAGTAATCACACTTCCCTTTTTCCTAGGGATTCCCTGAGTTAATCTGGTTCTTTTCCCCCAACAGGTAGGAGTGGACCTCAGGTGGCTGAACATGAAACTCACACTCCTTAGGACAATGTAAAAGATTTTGATCTGACCCCCCCCCCCCGCCAATACTTACTCTATTATCCTAAAATTTTGTTATCTTCATGACACTATTTAATTTCAGACAGACAGACAGACAGACAGAGACAGGCAGGGGGTAGAGGGAGGGAAGGAGAGAGGGAGGGAGAAAGAGAGAGAATACAAATCAAAAACTATAAAATTTACCTGGGAAGGAAAACCAATTTTATAGTCAATTACAACAAAAGAGACAAAAAATGCAACAAGCCAGCTCTATCATGAGGAAAAATGTGGTAGTGATGTCCTCCCCAGGACCCTCCTTCTGGTGAGAAATTAGTATTCTTAACAAAATGCTAAGTGATTTTTCTGCTGAACTTTAATAGGATTAAGCTGTATTCTGGGACTGCACTCAATTGACTGCCAGTTGGCTGTCAGTCAAGAATCCAGTGACCTTTAAGAGATTTTCTTTTCTTTCTGTATCTAACATGATTATCCACATTTAATAGATAATCTAACAAGGTTACTCATTCCTTCTCTCCCTTCAAAAATACCCACCAAGAGTCAATCTTTGAGTTTTCCCATTAAGGGGCTTTATTAAAATCTCTCATGCAAGACTGTAATAAAACTTCAGTCCTTGAGTATAACTACACGGTCTGATTTATTTTTATTCAATAAATGTATACAGGAGCACACTATGAATGCCTCAAAACAATCAAAAACAAAGCTGAAGCCCGGGTACTGCTAGGAGGCAGAAGTGTAAAATATACATGTGAAAGACAAAGGTATAACTTAAAATTCATTGTTTAGGTGTATCATATTTTGGTAACCCCTGATAAAGATGATACTGGGTATGTGGGATTATCTAACATTTGAAATGTTACTAGTATAAATTGAGATATGTTGTAATATACATTTGTTTGAAAAGCAAAGGTACAATTTACAATATCTGTATAGATTATATGTTGAAATAAAAAGCACTGCATATATATATATATATATATATATATATATATATATATATATATATAATTGAATTTACTTTAAAAGAATAATGATGTTCCAAGGAAAGAGGGCAATATGCACATTTGTGTTTCAGTAGATACCGGCATACCAAATCATAGCACAGGCCTAGGTGATGTTGTGTTCTTTAGACCCTTGTTGTATGTTGCTTGGTTTCCTTTCATTTATATGAATTACTTGTTATAAAAATAAGGAAAGACAGTTCCCAAACTTGGTAAAGGATGATGGCAAATGATAGCTTTCATTTGAGAGCAAACTAAGGAGATAGGAATTTAGAACTCAAACACTGAACTAATGTGGTGGTATGTTTGCTCAAACAATTCATTAAATTTCCAATGTGTACTGAGAATCCTGTTATAGTCTGCAAATATAGGGACAGGGAGCACCTGTATGTTTTCTTTCTCTAACTGAAGAGCAAATGGGTGACATGCTTCACACTTGTAGGTACAAGCACAGAGCATACTAAAGAATTCTGTGACATGTACATCCTCAATAACAATTGATTAATATCTTGAAGGCATAGCTAGTCTATAGAATTTTAATGTGAGCCCTCTGTTTCTGTCTTCTAAGACATGTCCTGGGAGGGTAAACATATGATTCTCTTAAGTTTCTTCTGCAGTGGCTGGCACTTACAGGTACAAGAAGATAAATATTGGGATTCTGAAGGGGGAACCTGAAAAGCACCTCTCAATTTCCATTCAGATTGAGCTGCTCTGACTATCCAGTTGTAGCTGTTGTTAGAGGTCAGGATTAATTGTTTTCAAGCACCAGGAGCTCTGCCTGATATGATCTCTACTAAAGCATGAGGTAGGTCATTACAATAAATTCATATACTCTATATTTTACCCAGCTTACCAAAGAATAGAGAGAGAAGGCTCAAACACTATCTACTGAGTCTGACAACCTGTGTTCAGTCTTCAGAGCCACATCTTGAAAAGACAGAATCAACAGTTACAAGTTGTTCTTCACCATTCAAACACATATACACAAAAGAAAAAATAAAGAAGTAAAATTAATAAATGTTTTATAAGTTTTAAATGTATATGTTTAGGAACCCCCATGAGTTTTGGGTCTTTCAACAAAGAGCAAATATTCCAAAATTTCTATGTAATATTTCTGAACCACTATATTTTCCCTGCAACTCTCATTTTCCTAATGTTTAATGGCATTGACTTGTGCTCTTGCACTCAGCTATGTGGAAGATAAACTAGACACATTAAGTTTGATCATAGCTGGTAATATTTATGAAATCTGGAACCTTTCTGAGATTAGTTATTGCTAGTCATCTAAGTAGTAAATTTTGTAAGTATTAAAGATGCAGAATTTATTAACATGCCTTTAATCTCAGCACTCAAGAGATCCGAGTTCAATGCTACCCTAGTTTGCAAAGTGGAGGTCCAGATAGGCAGGACTACAAGGAGAGATCAAATCTGGAGAAAACCAAACCAAACAACAACAGAAACAAAAATAGTAGGCCCAGTGTCTCATCATCTAATATAATCATCTAATATGAAGCCATGAAGCAAGGAAAGAAAGCAAAGTTTATAATACAAGATACCAACATCCAATGTCTATAACACCAGTTTAGACTTTGGGCTTTAAGCTATACTTGGAAAAAGATCAATTCTCCGAAAAACATAGTCAAAACAGATATATTCTCTTTCAGAGCTCTATCTGAGATGGCAGTGTTGAGGGGAAGTGAGAGTTGCACAGGATCCTTTCCAAGGCAGTCATGCATGGTTTGTGACATTAGGACACAGTAATGTCTATCAGCTTTGTGTCAGTAATGTCTAAAGGTGAAAGGAAGATCAGATGCTGCCTCTCCTGACGGGCCTGCAAAGCACAAGACACACTTTCTCCATGGGTTTGCTATCATAGAGAATGCTCCAGAGACAAATATCAGTGAATCCAAGAGAATCATAATTGTGATAAAAAGGAAGAGCTACCCAGGATTTTGCTTCTTTTATGCTTCTTAGGTTTCTTTTATGCTAAGCAATAACACTGCCATCCACTTCTGTTCAGTGGCTTCTTCTGTAGAAACTAAAAGGCACAATGCTGAGTACTTTTGTTCTTGTTTTATTGCTATAAAAAGGATAGAGCCAACTTATGAAGAAAGACATTTTTATTGAGGCTTATTTACACTTTCAGAAAGTTAGGCCATTATCATTATGGTTGGAAGCATGGTGGCACACAGACTGGCATAGATAGTGCTGGAGAAGTAGCTGGGAACTTTACATTCTGATTCACAGGCAGCCTGGAGAGAGAGAGAGAGAGAGAGAGAGAGAGAGAGAGAGAGANAGAGAGAGAGAGAGAGAGAGAGAGAGAGAGAGAGAGAGAGAGAGTTGGGGCTTGGAAAAACTCAAAACAACTTCCAGACACACACAGCTTCTCCAACAAAGATACATCTACTCCAAAAAGGCTATACCTCCTAATCATTAAAAATAGTACACCAACTGGAAAACAAGCATTCAAACATGTGAGTATTGGGGCCATTCTCATTCAAACTGCATAGCAGTTAAAAAAAACAAAAGCCTAAGTAAGATGCTGTCCTCTAACTGGAGTGAGAATCTGGAATGTTATTAGCCCCATGGAATTATGGGTTTGCTAAATCAGAGTGGATTTCAAGAGAAAATAAAGAGCTGAGAAGATTAGCTATTACCAATAATATTTAGTGCTTGTGAAATCCCCTAAATCTTCAAACATGAGTTTAAATAAGCACCATTCCAGGCAGTAAGTTGGCTAGAATCAATGACAAAAAAATCACCAGCTTCTATTTCTTCATTTTTATTTAATTTTTTAAAAGAATTTTATACATAGGTACTATATTCACATAATTCCCAGCCCTTCTCTCCTTTCATCAGCATCTCCAATGCTCCACATTCTCTTCTTCAATTATTATTATTACACATACATTTGTTACATATACTTACACATACTGTTGAGATGTAATGAATGCAGTTCCCCGTTCCCTGTCATATATAGAAGACAATATCTCAAAGGAGCCGTTCTGCTCCTTTGGTACATTCTATTATTCTCCAAAATACATGAACCTTAGGTTTAAAGATTGTATTATAAATGAATCAGTTTGTATTGGCAATTCACAGTCTGTTGTTCTTTGATTTTTGACCAGTTATGAATTATGTATTGTTATAATAATCTTCACTTGTCCAAAAAATAAAAGCTTCATTGATGAAAAGTGAGAGCTATATGTCTATCAGTTGACACATGTTTTTAGAATCCATTAGAAATTACGTTGGTTTAGAAAACTGTAATAATCTTACAGAGATGTAAAGCCATGGTACCATATGACTAGCCTACCAAGATATCCCCATAGTGCAATGGTGGCCCTTGCATATAAGAGTAGTCAATAACTTAAATGGACTTAAAGCCCCTTCAGTAGGAGGGGATTCAAGCTTGCTACTGTAAACTGAGCCAACTCTCCAAGGCTGATGATGTGACTCGACTTTCCTAGTTCAGTTTTGAAAATTAAACAAGATTTTTATATTGATTGGTATAGAAAATATTTGGCTACAAATGTTTCTACTCATGGGATCTACTCCAGATTTTTTTTTATCTAATTTGTTTTCCTTGAAAAACAATTCTATTGTCACATAAACAGTTACTAAGTAACAAATTTTTATAATTGAATAATTTCTTCAGATGTGTCCATGATCTACGTTAAAAATACTAAAATGAGGAATTAAAAACACCACTTGACTTTAAGAAACATTCAGTGTGTGCACTTAGCAGATACAAGTTTCTCAGACATCATCAGTTCCAGGGACATGCCAACTCTAAAAAGTTTCAGCAATCTAAGAGCATGAGGCTTTGTGTATGTTCAACACTACTTATTTCACAGCCTGGCTAATGAGTAAGGGCTTATTACATCATCAGAATTAATGAGCAATTTCAATGTTTGGCTGAGTCATGAGAAATTTTTTCAAAGTTATTGGGTATATTGATTTCCCAGCAGGTCATTAGATATCTAAAGCATACTCCACCACAGGAGCTGGAAACACAGGAAATTTGCAGCTCACATAGAAAGCTTACGCATCAGGGGACTTATTTATCTCTCCACGTCCATCCACACCCTGCTTCACTTCAGCTTCTGGACCTGTATTCCTGATGTTTATTTCTTGGTCCTTTCTATTTCCCTAGAAGGCTTCCTGTCCTCCCTGCTGTCAGGAAGCTAGCAGGATATCCAGCAGAGAGATTTAAGAATGCATACAACTTCAAGGCCCATTTACTGAAATCAGTATTTGCCTAGAAGAAAATCCGAGCACAGGAATCAAACCCTCTTCCTCTTTCTCCCTCACTCTTTCCCTCTCTCCCTTGCTCCCCCTTTCTTCCATATGTGCCTGTATGTCTGTGTGTATAAATGTACATATATTTACATATATATACATATAAATATATTTCCCTTTTTTTAGTTAATCCTCTCTACATGAATATGTTTCTTGTCTTTCAAAATTCAACAGAAATCATCCTAGCCATGCAGAATCATACTCAGCCATCCTGTCATAGATTAGTAGTAGGTGTTTCTAATCATATAATATAGGCACCCTTGATATATATATATATATATATATATATATATATATATATATATATACACATATATATATACATATACATATATATATATGTAAGAATACATATTAGGCAAGAATTGAGACTGAACATAACTCAAAGCTATTTAATAATTTTCTAAGTTTATAGTAATATTTAATATATATATATATAAGGTCTCTCAACTCATTAATAATAGTTAAGAAATATATGAAGAATATTTTTGTGTACATTTTTATCAATATTCAACAAAGAAATTTAACATTCTTTCTCACCTACAAGACATACCTGTTCAACAAATTAGCCAAAACAAAAATCTCTAAGTACAAGATAAGTGAGGAAAGATATAGCCTGAAACATCAGACAGTAAATGAACACAGAATACTAACCCAATGCCATCCAGATGTAGTGGAGGCAATATCTGCTTGCATGGAATCTTGTCAGCAGATAACTTCCAAAAAATAATGGTTATCATGGGCTGAACTGTATATCTCAAACATTCACATATATAAAAAATATCTTTCCATATTCCAGAATGTTGTTAGGAAAAGGAACTTTTAACAAGTAATTAATTTTAATTAATTAATTAATTTAAGTCTTCTATGTGAGTCTGATTCCATTACAAGTCATATCATTATTATATGTAAACATTATTCACATATTCATATTTTCAAATCAAAGGTATTTTATTCCCATGTATACAGAGTAAAGATCTAGGAAGAAGATGGCCACACACATGGGGACCTTAAACTATCCCTACAGACAGTTTGGTTAGGACTATAGTCTTCAAATCTTAGAGAAAGTAAATGTACATTATTTATGCTTCTCAGTCCCTGGTACAGTGTGACAACTCCCATTAAAAGCTACACAGTGGGCAAGGGTCTGTGAGAGTAATCTAGAAATTTTGCTCTGTGATTATCAAGTGAGGAAAGTAGATGCGAAGACAGTGACCCTAGAAGATGGACATATGGACATTTCCAGATGGACATTGCTGGAGAACAGAGCAAAAGCAATATGCTAATTGGTATAGATTTCATCTTATTAAACAGTAAGTGGTTGGTTAACAAGAGAAAGAGTTCCTCACTGTGGACTACACGTTGGCAGAACGATTTCACCTTCTCTACTTCCTCCTGGGCATTTTAATTATTCTGTGATTTGTGACTTATTGCCATTCTCACCTGCAATGGAGAAAGCCACATGCCAAATGCAGGAATAAAGCCACCTTTGCAACAGGGCATTAATTAATTGGCAGGGAGTCTGAAAGGGTGTTAGAGTGGATTGATCACAACAGATGGAGACAAGTCGCTTGTAGAGGGGAACAGCTGGAATTGTCTGTGCTTCTTTTCCATGCTTGCAAATTCAAAGCAGAATTAATACAACTTATCATCAGAAGCAATCAGCCACCACATGAGGGAAGCATTTTTTTCTATATAGGAATGCAGTCATTAGTTGAAGGAATGGATGCTCTTAATATGCTAGGATAGATGGCTGTATGGGTGAATAGAGCTGAGCTGTGATGAGCAATATTTGATACACAATGTTGACTTTTCATTTTTGTTTTCCATGAGGAAGACTAAGCCAAACCACACTAAAACACAAAGATTTAAATAATGATCACTCTACGGGTTATGGAAGCATACTGCTTTGGTTCAAATCCTGTCTTTATTACATCACATTTATGTTAATCTATAAAAAGTTCCAAGGTATCTTTCTGCCTCAATTTACTCTTCCTAATATTATTTACAGAATAATGATCACAACCATAAAAAAATAAGGTACTTCAATTCTATGCAATGTATTTCACAAATATTATATAATTTAATTCTGAAAATAACCTTATTATCATGAAAATGAAGCAAAGATTAGCAAATAGTCCATGTCACTGAGCTACCAGATACCAAAGCTGAGAACAAACCCAGATGTTTCTTCTGTCTGTGCTTTCTTGACACATTGATAGCTCCATGTGGTTTGTTTTTCTATTATTGTTATTATCAATACTTTTGCATTAACATATTATATTTACAGATGGTCTGTCTAAATCTCAACTCTTCAATCTGTCTACCTCATTCTGCATCTTGAGCAGGTTATTCCTTGAACCCTAACCTAAGTCTTGGCAATCATCTTTCTCAACAGAAAGCTGATTGGCATGCTCCTTTCTCAGTCTACCAATTTCCTCCAGAAATAAATCCAGTTGTTGACATATACCTGGATTCTGGTATCCTACCATAGCTTCTCTTTCTCAGACCTCTGGTATTCAACATCTCTAAATTCATTTGATCTTCTAACCCCCAGTTTTTCAAATAGGCTCTGGTCACTATTTATTGTGTAACAGCATCTTCTCCACTTGTACAGTGTACTGCTCTCAAAACATATTTCTTTCTCTCTCCCAGATAATTTAAGGAAGCCTAGAACTTATAAATGAGAGGAAAGATACAACTGGAGTGGGAAGTACTGTTTTTGACTTCCTGATGTTATCATGTATGAACTGTGTGACCTCAGATAATGTGGTTGACTTCTGTTGGACTTTGATAACTCCTTTTACCATGCAGATAGTATTTCCCCTCTCCTGACAGTCACCTTAAAGATTAAGAAGAAACTCATGTGCAGATCTTATCGCAGGCTGCATTTAGTATATAATAATGGCGGTTTGTCATTGTGTTACTTTATTACTGTATATGTTAACTTCATACTATTTTTACTTTAATTTTCCCTAAGCTATTATAACCTATAGTGTAAACTATATTAGATATCCTAGAAAAAAATCAGCACAAAACACATGATCATATTTTCTTCTCTAAAATTTGAAAGGGTTATCACTATTTTCTTTTAAAAAATATATTTACTAAATTGTGGTAGGGGATGGGAGTAAATGCATATGTTATGAATTTTTTGTGGATGTTAGAGAACAACTTGTTTGAGTTAGTCCTTTCCTTCCAATATGTGCATCCTTTGAACTCAGGTCACCAGGCAAGTTTCTTTATCTGTAGAGCCTCCTCATCAGCCATTAGTTCTGAAATGGTCTTGTGAATGAGAATCTCTTGTTCTTAGTCTGCAGCCATCTACTTTCAATCTCATACTTTTTACTTCAGTATTTTGAGAAAAATTTGGATTTTACACCATATGTCATGTAGTCCTGAAAATCCCATTCAGCTATTTTTTTCAGCTTAATACTCCAAGTAAACCTTCAAAGTCCATCTACAGTAAAGATCTCACAAGTCTCTCTTTACATGCCCTCCTTGAGCATCATCTCACTAAAAAGAAGCAGATACTTTGTGTAACCAGTGTGGCTTCCAAATACACCTCGTCCTGAATGCTTCAGCAGCATCCAAGGGTTATTGATTAGATTAGTTGTTTCTAGAGTAAAATTCTCAAGGCAGCTGATTTATATTTTTAAAGAGGGAAAGGACGTTACTTAAGTTAAGAATATTAGAGATTATAAATCCAAGGCCCGATTGTTTTGACAAGCAGTGGAGATGGTGGGCCATGTCTTATCAAGAATTTTATGTAGAAGAATATTAAATGCTTCTTAGGTAGAGTCAGGGAGAAAGAACAGAAAATACCAAAGCTCCTGTGAGTACTCAAAGGGAACTTGGATAAGTACCAAGTGGCATATGCAAATTTCTCTCAAGTAGCACATCTGTAATTCCCTCAAAAGGTATACTAGCGTCTCAAAATGCCATGCCTAGGAGAGTCCTTCAACACAGGGCCATTCAGTGAATGTATCAATACCCTAACCATAGCAACCTGCATCAAGTAGGCTACTATCTAGAAAAATAAGGAGTGATTCAAACTCTAAGAATTTATCTCTCTAATTACTCAGACATGCAAGCTTTATACATCAGTCCAGCTTCATTAGCTACTGGTGTAGACACTGGCTTCAGGAACTGCATGAAGCAGAGCCCATAGAAAGAAGACTGTGATAGAGTAAAGGTAGCATTCTGATAGACATTTTAGCACCTGTGCATGAAGGCCATATAGTCAAAAGGGGCAGAAATATGAAGCGGGAAAGCAGCACAAAGAAGCTGTGTCTGTTAAGACCACTCCATGGAGGACGCTGGATCAAATGCTCCCAATTTATTAAGAAAATGTAACCAAGGAAGGATCATGAAGAAGTGGAGCCAGCACCCTTTCTTCTGCCTGGCTAAGCCTACAATCTCATTATCGGTCCTATTTGCTGTGATTCTGAATTGGTATCCCTTTAGTCCTTTGAGGAGGTAAAACTACCTGGGATTCCTGAGTATTTTGAAAATAAAAATGATACTAAAGAATCCAAAGAAAAATGGAGAAGAAAGACTTGAGTGTCTCCAGACTAAAATCACTGGTGTTTAAGAAAATAGTATACACTCCAGGAAAGTTGGTAGAACACTGATCCAACTATATACCCTTAGTTTGTATTCTGCTTCTAATACCTCAATGCCACAGACTGGATAATTTACATAGGAACAAGATAGGAGAGGGGATCTCATCTTGGGATGGTGGGTCTTCTTGCTACCAGAATCCAGATGTGGAGATAGTGGGAGCATCTTGGCCAAATGGCTTTTTTGTTTTGTTTTAAGACATTATTTTACTTTATGTGTATGGATATCCTAGAATCAGTTACAGATGCTTTAGAGCTATTTTGTTGGTAGCTTAGGTTCTATGGAAAATTATCTTAACTACTAGGCCCTCTCTCAGTCACTAAACTGGTTTTTCTAGCAAATCCACTCTCAAAATAGCTAGTTAAACCATTATTTAACTAATTGCACAAAACAGTTGATATATCCATAATGACAAATCCTACTGGCTATTTAAAATTCTGTTCTTAGCACTTTCTATTAATCCCTTTGTGCCTTCTGTGTTTGCTCTCTACCTGCATACAACTCTTACTACCTTAATATTCTGTCCTACTATGGACACAGAATTTGTGTAGCCAAGAACTGTGGACAAAGCAGATGCAAGATAACAAAACTCTCTCCTAAAAGGGAGTAATAGATAACTTCTGCTAGAGCCAAATATGAGTGATTATGGCCCAGGAGCATAGGTTCACCTTGATCTAAATCCCATGTTCTATCAGGCAGCAGTGTTTATGAAGTGTTTAGAATAATAGAACAATGGAAGTCTTAAGTTAAGAATTGTCAAATGCATTAGTGGAGACATGGATTAAATCAGTTTTAACCAAGGTGGAAATCTATACTATTGACCTCAGATTATATCTGATGATCTTAGCATGTGGATTAGTGAATGATAAAAGCTTTTTACTTAATATTCATGAGTTATTTATTTAATAGTCAAAATATGTTAGCTACCATACAGAGGTAAGTCCTAAATGGCAAAGAACAGGAATAAAATAAGCCAAGAAAATTTGGCACTACATTTGCAACATTACAACCTTACCCCATTGTTGATAATCAGCCAGCCATTGTAGATGCAGCTGCTTTCTGGGAAATTTTATTTACCAGAGGAATATCCAAAATCATAAACAAAAGAAACCCTGTTTTATTAGTTCTATTATTATCTTGCAATGCAATGAGAAGTCTGACTAGTGTACTGAGACTGGATTATAATCAGAATGGGAACACAAGTGCACCACTCAATCTTTGCATATGTTGCTTCCTGAAGTACTGGGCTCAGGGTAGATTGGCAAGTTAAGATTCAGAGTGTCAGACCTGAAAACAATGGACCCTCCAGTTTGCCCTGGAAAACCTTATTCACAGTGAACAAAGGTAAGATTCACCTCTTGCAGGGACATTTTTCCCAACTGTCATTAATTCTGTCTTAGATATCAAAATGTGTCTGACACATCAACAGAATAGTCCCAGAGAAGATGACTATTGTCTTTTAGCAGAATACCAAGCTTCTGCAAAGAATTGTGTCAGAAATAATAGCTACTGAAATTTTTTTTTAAAGATTGGTTTTAAAAAATTTTGTAAGTATCTTTGTTTACATGTGTATGGGGAATATGAGGGTAATTGCTCACAGAGGGCAGAAGATGGTGACAGATAGCTGGATTGGAGAGCACAGGCATCAATGAGCCACCCAATGTGGGTGCTGGGGACAGAACATTGTGTTCTTAACTGCTGAGACATTTATCCAGCCCTGAGATAACATTTTAAAGAAGAGCAATTTTTTTTTTAATCTTTCAGTTCTATGGAATCATTGTCAATGGCATGACCATTTAGTCTTTCTTGATTCCTTTGAACAGTTAGGTTGGTGAGAAGCATCAGACAAATGCTGTGGGTCAACAGCAATTCTAAGGTCTAATTCTAAGAAGGAAGGAACAGATCACTTCTGAGAAAGAACACCCAGTCTTCAGAAACTGCAAGGATAATTTCTCTACCAAAAAGGTGGTAGCCCTCCCTGCTGAGATGATATGGATATTAGAAGGGTTTTAGATCTCTCCAAACTTAACGCTCAAGCATAAGAAGAATTGGTATGAAAATATGATTATATAGATATTTAATATATTTGAATTTCAATTTGGAAAAGAGTTTGTCTCTTTCTGTACTTTTAATAATATCATGGCATCAAAAGATTTAAATTCAATTACGATCTATCTCATTTTTGATAATTTGTTATTCGTATGTAAGTTTGTCATTACTGAAACTCAAGCAGGTCAAATGGAAGAGTATGTTCAGTGGTGTCAAATAGTGATTTAAGTTTTAGCTTTGGGGAATGTTTTAACAAGGCACTGTTTAGACCCATTTGAGACTTCTGGATGGTTGCATGGTTGATGGCCTATTCATTCCTGCATCCTTAGTCTTCTTCCAGGAGCAGTGTTAGGCTGGGGAGGATGTGGTAGGCTCCTGAAAAGGAGAGAGATGACTTGGTAAACCTCTGCTCTGATGTAGCTGTAGAAAAAGAATGATGCCAAATGTTGGATGGAAATAGGAAAGCAAGTGAAGATTGTCTCTAATCTCCTTTACAATGATACAATTGTAAACACTCTCAATTTTTCTGTTACTTATTACATCATTAACGAATCTTGCAGCTGACTAGTAAGTGATAAGCTATATATGCTGAACATTAATTCTTCTCCCTTAAGGACATCTGAATTCCTTATGTCTTTCTGCATTGCATTGTATATGTCTATGTTTCTTGAGACAGAGTTTTGGGTAGCTGTTGTGTGAATGGAAAGACGTCTTTCTAGCCTCTATATATGTCTGAATTGTGAGTCAGGTCCAAGTGTGGAAAATACACCTGCCCAGGAAATGTTATGTGTCCCTCAAAAACACTTTGCCGTTAACAAAGAGAGTTTCCCTTGTGTATGGTAGAGTTGGCTATGTCTTGAGTCAAGATTTCAAATGCCCAGAGATATAAATTCAAGAGAATTTTCTAATCTTTAGAAATTTTTTTAATCTTTAGATTAAAAAAAAAGGTCTAAAATGATTTGTCTCACAATCTGGAATGTCTAATGTATGGGCATGGTAGGAGATAATAGAATCTATGGAACTGGCATTTTGTGAGTTGTGATCATTTAGAATGTTCTGTCCATCTGGAAATAGCTCCAAGTCACCATCAAATGTTCTGTGCACCAGGGTCAAATGAGACAAGGCAGGAAATGGCAATGAATTGGCTCAAACTGTACATACGTCATTTCAAGCTTTCATTTTGTGAAAAATTAAATCTCAAGTGTATTGGTAGTTCCCACTTATGAATGCATTTTGCTCTGGGACAAATCCTGTGGAAGTTGCTATCAGTCCTCAGGAGGCCCATTATGATGTAATACACTATGAAACTTATGAAAAATATCCAGTGCAAAAACGAGAATATGTTAGTCTCTCCTATGAACCAATACTCTTTGGTGTTCCTTTAAGGTGAAACTCTCTTGGAACAACAGCAAACTGTACCTTTGAACACAACAAACTTCTGGTGACAGAGCCCCCAAAATATCAATTACTTTGGATGCTACAAAGACAATCAGAGCTGTTATCATTCTTAGAAGTAATTCTCCCTACTTAGGGAAGGGTTCCACTAAAACTAGTTTGTGCATCAAAGCACACAAGTGTCATATGTGCATAGAGGAATAATGGGTTCACAACATTTCAGATTTGTCCTAAAACTTTAAACATGTTACAATATATTAAACATATTCAAAATCAGGTTGTTTTTAAAATAGCTTTGAGTTTCCATTTATCATATATATATGTATATATATGTATACATATATGTATACATATATGTGTGTAATATATATACATATATATATATATATATATATATATATATATATATATATATATCCTTATATATGTGATTGCAAATAACACAGCTTTTAGCCTTATCACATGCCTCTGTTGAAGTCTTGACTCTGTCTCATTAACTCTCTGTCCTAATTCAAGTGATATATTGTCTGCTTTATGACTCAGTTTCCTCATCAGTGTAAGGGAAAAATTATATTTCCTAAATTTAATCTAATATAGAAATAAGTGTAATCTTCAGGAAATTCCCAGTACATAATTATTGTTATGTAGGTGTTAATTTTTGTAATGACATAAAACTGAAATTTGCAGTTTACCATAAAGATTCTTTACATTAGCACATTGTATTCACCACAGTGTTTAATGTTCAAACAGCTCAAGACACAAGAGCTTCTTTTACCATCAGAATCACACCTGATTTATTTTAGCATAATAATCTGATGCAGCAATCTCCACTTAGCTGTACTTACCTATTTACATTTTACATTTAGTTACCTATGATCAACTACCTTCTAAAAAGATTAAATAAAAGCTACACAAACTGTTCCTTTATTGTCAGAAGCTAACATTGTGACATATTTTATAATTGCCCTAATATGTTGTGAATTATAGCATTTTATTGTGTGTTCTTTAAAAATTAAATTTGAAAATAATTTTGTGTGTATAGGAAAAAGAGTTGATCCAGGGTTGTACTGGCTAGCTTTGTGTCAACTTGACACAGCTGGAGTTATCACAGAGAAAGGAGCTTTAGTTGGGGAAATGACCCCAAAGAGATCCACCTGTGGGGCATTTTCTCAATTAGTGATCAAGGGAGAGAGGCCCCTTGTGGGTGGGACCATCTCTGGGCTGGTAGTCTTGGATTCTATA
>NC_034602.1:33238799-33240726 GCF_900095145.1 Mus pahari | reverse complement strand
AGATCTTGGGGATGAATAAGAAACTAAGGGTTGAGGTTTACTAGTGATGTGTTTGTGTGTCAAGTTGACAAGGGGTCAATTGTACTGGCCAGCTTTGTGTCAACTTGACACAGCTGGAGTTATCACAGAGAAAGCAGCTTTAGTTGGGGAAAAGCCAAGCTGTGGGGCATTTCCTCAATTAGTGATCAAGGGGGAGAGGCCCCTTTTGGGTGGGACCATCTCTGGGCTGGTAGTCTTGGATTCTATAAGAAAACAAAGCCAGGGGAAGCAAGCCAGTAAAGAACATCCCTCTGCATCAGTTCCTGCTTTCTGACCTGCTTGAGTTCCAGTCCTGCATCCTTTGGTAATCAACAGCAGTATGGAAATGTAAGCTGAATAAACCCTTTCCTCCACAACTTGCTTCTTGGTCATGATGTCTGTGCAGGAATAGAAACCCTGACTAAGACAAGGGTCAAGTAAGGTGGTCAGTCTATGGCAGCCACTATGCCTTGGAATACTTCTACACCTGGGAAGGATTGCTGTCTCAGTGTGCATATACATAAGGTGAGTGAATGTGCTCACTCCACCCCACAAAGGGCTCATCAGAGACTCCACGCTTGCCTTAAAGTTCTCCTTCACAGATCTCTGAGCTTACAAGCCACAACCACTTTGTGTTCCTCTCAACTCATGTCCCAGCAAAGGTTTTCTCTCTGGGGATAGAGGATATCTCCATAATAGAGTCTCTTCTAGCATGTTGTGAGGCCTGGGTTCTATCCCTGGTGTGGCCCAAAATGTTACAAATATTATTATATGTAAGTGAATATTAACCTCTTAAATATGAAACTACATTTCTTTTAAAAAAATGAGAAAGGGAAAAAAATAAAATAAAATAAAATAAAATAAAAATAAACAAAGACCAAGTACCTGAAACAATTTGTTTCCTTACTAAAAAGGTGCTAACTAGTTTTCTTTCATCTGTTTGGAAACATTTAAATCAACAGAATAACTAAGAAGGCCCAGGTTTAAGCCTAAGAAATAGGAAGTATAATGAGTTGAATGTAGATTAAAAGTATATTAGTGACCTATTTCAATTATTGCAAGTTTGCTCTTTTACTCACAATATCCAGATATTAATATGAATTAATCTGTATATTTTAATTTCACAGTAAGCATAATTCAGATGAAATTATTGTAAGCCCTTGTTATTAATAACCACTCATGGGGTTTTGACATAAATTATGAGAATTATTTGCCCTTTAGTTAACTATGTGTTTCCATAACCAAGCTGCCCTTTAATTTCTTAAACTATTTTTTGGCTGGTAAAAAATTTCAACCCTAGATAAAAAGTTTAATAATTATGGTATTAATCGACATGAAAGTTTTTGTGCAATTAATCTGAAATCTGGGCCTTTAGCCCATAAACTCATAATTTAAATGTCTGTTTTATACAGAGGGAAAAATGCAGGCACCTGAAGTCTGAGAAAGCTAATTGTCCCCAAGCTTCTACAAAAGGGAGAGGAGCCAGGCACCATAATATGTGTATCTACAGCAGTAAGCTTTTTACTGTGTCAGCTTTAAGTAGTGGCAGTGTGAACATGCCGGTGGAATTTACACATGTAGGTCATGGGAATGCCAGCTACTGTTTCAAATGCATGGCGCCTATAATGTCTTTTCTATGCCACCCAAACACCCCACTGATCATGACCTTGGAATAGGAGGACTCAGCTTATCATTATTAAAAAAAAAATGGAAACAGTGATGGAATGAAGCCCGTTTTGTTTAATGATAGCTCCATGCCATGTTATTCTGAAACTAGTCACATTTCAGCATGTTTGGAAGACAAACATTGATGAAGACCAAAGATGACTACAAATCTCTTTGGAGTCCAAAAGTACATGAAATCCATCATATATATATATATATATATATATATATATATATATATATA
>NC_034602.1:33232918-33238759 GCF_900095145.1 Mus pahari | reverse complement strand
TATATATATATACACACACACACACACACACGTGTGTGTGTGTGTGTGTGTGTGTGTGTGTGTTTATATATACGAGGGCAAGTTCTTCGAAGGAATATCACTGCAAGATGAGTAAAAAGGCAGCATGAAGAGCAGGGAAGAGACAAAAGAGGATGGAGACACAGTCAGAATTTCATAAAATCTACAATGACCTCAGTCAGAGGTAAGAAGTGCCACATCCTGTTGAGTGATAGAAGTTGTCAATCTCTTGTATGTCTCTCAAGCAGTGGCTTTCTATCATTGCAACTCAATAACTCAATATCTATTGCACTCTGATAGGGAAAAGGTTCTAAACATGTGCTGTACAATTTACATGTCATCAAAGAAGATGGACTAATGACATAAGGTACAGACTAGAGACCATGAGTACTGACTTGAATAATTTTTCAGATGAGAAATTTGCATAAAGAGATATGTGTCTTAGTCTAAAATAGTTAAGTGGTTTACAAACCAACGATTTGCTTCACAATTGGAATGGAGAGGATCATTCTATTTTAACAGTTTAATTTTATTAGTATTCATATATCAAATTGTTGTATTATATGGTACTGATACATTTATATACTGATATATATATATATATATGGATATACATGTGTTATGATATATATGACATATTTATGTTAAAATTTAACATAATTTACATTATTTATTGATGACAGTACCACTAGTCATTGAGTGATTATTCCTCAAAGGTGAAAAATCTCCTGACAGAATGCGAACAGTATAAACACTTAAAGACCTTGGAATCACCTTGTATTGATCTGTTGCCTGAGATAAAACAGGCTGATCTAGGGAGTAAAAGCCTCAAAGGACAATCCTCATAAAATCTATGACCCTTCTCACTGATTTAAATGTTCTAGTTTCCTGTCCTGCTCTTTAAGTAGAATGACTAATTCAAGTCCAGCTTACTGCTTAAACCCATTGTACAGAGTCTTCTGTGACTACAGGTAGAACATTCCTTTGAAAGGCATCATTTCTGTGTCTCCCCCTGGTGGTAGTAGTCTTGAGTCAGAACTGAATCCACTAGGATATTTCCTTCTTTCTTTTCAGCTGCTTACAGTTAGGGAGGCAGACAGAAATTTGTACTACTTTGTCTCTAAATGTGAGAATGAAACTTCTTGTTGTTCAGCCCTCAACAGCACAAAAATAATCTCTTAACAATAGGAACAAACTTTGAGTAGACACTGAGAGGTTATCATAACATCCTAATTGCTGTTTTCTCCCTGATGTAAGAGCAACTCACCTGACCCATATGTGTGAGAAAGGAACAAGGAACTTCAAAAATCTCTTTTTTCCTTCATGCTTACATTTAGAAGCGAAACAAATCAAATTAAGAATTGCAAGTGGACTTTTACAAGCTTTAAAATGAATTTTAAAAAATTTAATACTTGCATTTTTTCAAAAGCCAGGTCAATTTGTTAACTAAACAGAAAATAGTATTTCAGAATAAAAGTAACAGATGAAAATGAGTAAGAAAACATGTTTTATTATTCTTTCTCCTAATTTCTAGCTTGTGACATGATTTTTTTTTTTCATTTGTCTGGGTAGTAGGATATTGTGAAAATAAAACAAACAAAAGAAAAAAAACAAAAAAAAATCCATGTATGCCAAAACTAACTTACAGCATTTATCACCATAAGCAGAGAGAATCAAGGAAATACAAGGCAAAGAGAGATTAGGAATTACAGAATAGAACCTATCCAGATGGTCTTTTCCTGTCTATAATGAACTGATGGATCACAGAATAATTTCCAAGTGATCCTAAAGACTGCCATTGAAGAATAGTTTGAAGAGTATTTGTATAAGATCTTCTTTGAAGGTCTGATAGAATGCTGCACTAAAGCCATCTGGTCCTGGGCTTTTTTTGGTTGAGATACTAAAAACAGAAGGAACACTACCCAATTCATTCTTGAAGCCAGAATTATGCTTATACCTAAACCACACAAAGAACCAACAAAGAAAAAGAAAAGACCAATTTTCCTTATGAATATTGATGTAAAAATAATAAAATTCACACAAACCAAATCCAAGAACACAACAAAATGATCATCCATCATAATCAAGTAGGCTTCATCCAAGGGATGCTGGGATGGTTCAATGTATGGAAATCCATCAATATAATCCACTATATAAACAAACTTAATGAAAAAAAAAGCACAGGAACATCTCAATAGATGCTGAGGAAATATTGGACAAAATCCAACACCCCTTCATGGTAAAACTCTTGGAAAGATCAGGAATTCGAGGCCCATACCTGAACACTGTAAAAGCAGTATACAGCAATCCAGGAGCCAACATCAAACTAAATGTAGAGAAACTTGAAGCAATTCCACTAAAATCAGGAACTAGACAAGCCTGCCCACTCTCTCCCAACTTATTCAATATAATACTAGAAGTCCTAGCCAGAGTAATTAGAGAACAAAAGGAGGTCAACAGGATACAAATGGGAAGAAAGAAGTGAAAATATCACTATTTGCAGATGATATGATAGTATACTACCATGAGCACAAAAATTACACAAGAGAATTCCTACAGCTGATAAATGACTTCAGCAAAGTGCCTGGATATAAAGTTAACTCAAACAAATCTGTAGCCTTCCTCTACTCAAACAATAAACAGTCTGAGAAAGAAATTAGGGAAATGACACCTTTCACAATAGTCACAAATAATGTAAAATACCTTGGTGTGACTCTAAACAAGCAAGTGAAAGATCTGTTTGATAAGAACTTCAAGTCCCTGAAGAAAGAAATTGAAGAAGGTCACAGAAGATGGAAACTTGTTCTATGCTCATGGATTGTCAGGATTAACATAGTAAAAATGGCCATCTTGCCAAAAGCAATCTACAGATTCAATGCAGTCCCCATCAAAATTCCAACTCAATTCTTCATAGTTAGAAAAAGCAATTTGCAAATTCATTTGTAATAACCAAAAACCCAGGACAGTGAAAACTATTCTCAAAAATAAAAGAACTTCCAGGGGAATCACCATCCCTGACTTCAAACTGTACTACAGGGCAATAGTGATAAAAACTGCATGGTATTAGTACAGTGACAGATAGGTAGATCAATGGAATAGAACTGAAGACCCCAAAATGAGTCCAAACACGTATGGTCACTTGATCTTTGATAAAACTGCTTAAACCATCTAGTGGAAAAAAGAATTTTCAAATGGTGCTGGTTCAACTGGCGGTAAGTATGTAGAAGAATGCAAATTGATCCATTTTTATCTCCTTGTACAAAGCTCAAGTAAAAGTGAATCAAGGACCTCCACATAAAACCAGATACACTGAAACTAATAGAAGAAAAAGTAGAAAGAGCCTTGAGCACATCGGCACAGAGGAAAATTTCCTAAACATAACACCAATGGCTTATGCTCTAAGATCAACAATAGACAAATGGGACTTCATCTAAATTGCAAACCTTCTGTAAGGCAAAGGACACTGTCAATAAGACAAAACAGCAACCAACAGGTTGGGAAAAAAACCTTTAAAAATCCTTCATCTAAAGAGTATTAATATCCAATATATAAAAAGGACTCATGAAGTTAGACACCAGAGAACCAAATAACCCTATTAAAAATAGCTAAATAATGTACTCCCAACTGAGGAATGTTCAATGGACGAGAAGAACCTAAAAAAAAAAAAATGTTCAACATCCTTAGTTATCAAGGAATTGCAAATCAAATCAAAACCTGAGATTCCACCTCACACCAGTCAGAATGTCTAAGATCAAAAACTCAGGTGACAGCAGATGCTGGTGAGCATGTGGAGAAAGAGGAACACTCTTCCATTGTTGGTGGGATTGCAAGCTGGTACAACCAATGTGGAAATTGGACATAGTACTACCTGAGGACCCAGCTATACTACTCCTGGGCATATACCCAAAAGATGCTCCAACCTGTAACAAATACACATGCTCCTTTAAGTTCATTACAGCCTTATTTATAATAGCCAGAAGCTGGAAAGAACCCAGTTATCCTTCAACAGAGGAGTGGATACAGAAACTGTGGTACATTTACACAANGGTGTACTACTCAGTCATTAAAAACAATGACTTCATGAAAATTTTAGGCAAATTGAAGGAAATAGAAAATATCCTGAATAAGGTAACCCAGTCACAAAAGAACACAAATGGTATGCTTTCACGAATAAGTGGATATTCAATCAAAAGCTTGGAATACCCAGGATACAACTCATAGACGATATGAAGCTCAAGAAGAAGGAAGACCAAAATGTGGATGCTTCAGTCCTTCTTAGAAGGAGAAACAAATTATTCATGGAAGGTAGAGGGTGGCAGGGACTTGGGAGGAAGAAAGGCTGGGGAGAGGATAAAAGGAGGCAGGATCACATATGGGAGGGGACAGGGATGATGTACAGAGAGTCTAGAATTTGAACAGAGGTGTGTAACAATGGAGGATGGGAACTGGGGGTAGCCACCAGCAAGTCCTAGCTCCCAACAGCCAACAGGGATGATATTAGCTGAATTGCCCAACAAAGGGGATGGAGAACCTGTATAGACCATATCCAGAGGTTAGGCAAGATCCACTTTGGGGGGATGGGGCCACCCACTCATCTCCAAATTTTTAACCCAGACAGAAATATGAGGACAAAGTGTGGAGCAGAGACTGAAGGAAAGGCCATCCAGAGACTGCCCCACCTTGGGATCCATCCCATATACAAACACTATACCCAGACACTATTGTTGATGCTAAGAAATGCCTGCTAGCTGGAGCCTGTTATAGTTGTCTGTTGAGCGGCTCTGCCAGAACCTGACAAATACAGAGGCAGATGATCACAGCCAACCATTGGACTGAGCATAGGGACCCCAATGGAGGAGTTAGAGAAAGGACTGAAGGAGCTGAAGGGGTTTGCAACCTCAAAGGAAGAACAACAGTATCAGTCAACCAGACCCCCCAGATATCCACGGAACAAAACCACCTACTAAGGAGTACACATGGAGGAAACTGTGTCTCCAGCTGCATATGTAGCAGAGGATGCCCTTGTCCTCAATAGGAGGACAGACCCTTGGTCCTGGGAAGGCTCGATGCCTCAGTGTAGGGGAAAGCTAGGTCAGAGACAGGAGTAGTTGGGTGGGTGGGGGAGCACCCTCATAGAAGAAGGGGCATGGGGGATGAGATGGGTTTCCAGAGGGGAAACAGGAAAGGGGATAACATTTGAAACATAAATACATAAAACATCCCATACAAAAATAATTTTAAAAGTGGGGGAAAAAAGACTGCCATTGCATAAAGTTGTTTTTATATAGTTTTGTGTATAATGTTTTGGTTGAAAATAATTTATGAACAGTTAAACAAATATGGAAATATACACTGGAGGTCCTCATCTGAATTTGGCAGTTATGTATTTCATGACAAACAAGTTTATGAAAAAAGAGGTTAATGCCATCAATCAGGGAAAAGCAACTTCCAAACACTAGGAGACACAGAGGTCTGAATGATCAAGGAAAAGTAGCGATTCCTGTCAAGTTAATGAGAAATGTGTAAGTTTGTAGACGTCTTTAGTGACTGGCCACTGGCAGGGTGCTAACCCCAGTCATATGAGGCTTTGCCAAAAGGCTAAGCACAGAGTTTCCACATGATCCCCACTCCACTTTCTACATACAGACACATAAATGACACGAGGTAAGCATTTTAAAGAAGTGTGAGGACCTGCACGTGTTGTATTTCTCACAATTTTTTAAGACACCAAATGTCTGTCCATTAAAAAGTATGTGGATGAAGAAAGTATCACACACACACACACACACACACACACACACACACACACACACACACACACAC
>NC_034602.1:33229713-33232414 GCF_900095145.1 Mus pahari | reverse complement strand
TTTTTTTTTTTTTTTTTTTTTTTTACTATGAATGCATTGTCTGTGCTTCGAGACAATACCTGAGCAAAAAAAGTTACTAATGGAGAGACTTATGATTTCAGAACTGTTTTGACTGCTATCATGTGTCCCTGTTACTCTCAGACCTTGGATACGACAACACAGCAGGGAAGATATAGAACTTGGCTGCTTGCTTTTTCAGACAGCAGACGAGGGACATACAGACAAGAAAGTACATAGGACATGATACGTTCCTCAAGGTTACAGTCTGAGTGAGCATCCTGACTCCCCACATTTCAGTATCTCCCCATACTGCTGTTAGATTACGCATCCTTCAAGGTACTGGTATTGATTAAATCAGGGCCTTTAAGATCTCATCACTTCCCAAAAGGTGAGACCCTGTAAACAAGCCCCCAATACAAAAATTAGTTTGGAAACATTTCATAACAAAGTGTAGTGCTTCCCCTTCAGCTAATAACAGTGAAAGGCTAAGGAAATAGGAAGGTCTTCATCCTTTCTCTTAGTTTATTTCATATTACACTAGAATATTCCATTTTTTTTAAAAAAAAATCTTACATCATTCTGATTGCCTCTGACAGTTATATATCCATCAAAAATCTTGTCACAAGAATGCATTGCCTGTCAGTGTTCCATAATCTTGTCTAGTTTAGAAATCCAAACCTGTGTTGTTAAGTACTAAAAAAAAAAGCAAATTATAAATATGGCCACTGTTATACTTATTACAACCTTATTCATAATTCCTTAGACTATGGTGGTGAAAAATTAAAGCTATTCTTAAAACAATTCAACAAGGTTTAGAGAACACTATGTTAAATTTAAATCATTTCTTCGTGGGAGAGTAGATGTAACTGTTTATGAATCTAATTTAAGGGCAGAGAAGATGGCCACAATCCTCTCCTGGAACGTTCATCCTCTCGAAAACCATCACATTTCTTCCTTAAGTCCTTCAGGGATCTTTAAATATTACTTTTCTTATAAGTCTTCCTTGTGTGCTTTATCTAATATTTAATGTCCTTTGCCTGAATGTTTTATATAGATGCTGCTTCTATTTTTCTCCTTCTTATCACTACCTACTGACCTAGTACTGACTTTATTTATTTTTCATGGTACTCTAGAGGCCTTGTACGCCCTACCTCAATCACATGGAAATAAGTCCACCACAGAGGGACATATGCATATCTTTGTCACTGCTTAAATTCCTAGTTTAGAAATTGATGTCTGGTATATAATTGTTACTCTGTAAATATTTATTGAATGGTTGTAATTATTTATTATTTCCACTGAAATCTAGTGGAGAAAGTGTTCTTATATACATTCAAGTCTGAGAACTCTTAAGTGTCCAAAGGCAATTGTTATTGTGTGCCAACCTCAGGGTAAACAGCGGCCTCCCTCTGAGAAGGGACAATATGAAAGTAGGTCAAGGCAGCTAGATGATACATACAGGTGGGCAAAGAATGGAGAAAGCTCCAACCTGTCCTGAAGAGACACAGGAGTCAGCATGAAGTCCAAGGAGGCAGTGTTTGGTCCTAGCAGTGACAGACAATGAAAATGTATAGCTGTGTGAAAGAAAAGGTGTCTCAGAAGAACGTGTGTGTCTAGTCTATATAATCTCACGTTAAAACAATCCAATAGAGATCACAATGCCTGTATTAAGTAGATCAATCATAGCTTTGAGCAGGAGAAAGCTAAGAAATAAAACAGAGGAATGACCTCTACTATTCAACAGACTATCTCATTCACTTACCATTCCATCCCTACTGTGTGCAGAGAACCCTTTCAGATGAGAAACTGGGTCCAAGAAGATACATAACTTTCTCATAATGCAAACATGACTGAGTTGAAGGCAGGGATGAGAGCAAGCCAGGCTTTCAGAATTACTCCCTGTCCTGAATTTGTCCAATTATAGCTGGATTTTTTTTAAATATAGAAAATAAATGAGCCCCCCACAAAATACACAAATGCCTCCAAGAGTACCCAAGAATATGTTTGTGGCTTAAATAAAGAGACCAGATGCTGTGAGCTAGTTTGCTT
This sequence comes from Mus pahari, assembly GCF_900095145.1. Lineage (NCBI taxonomy): Eukaryota > Metazoa > Chordata > Mammalia > Rodentia > Muridae > Mus > Mus pahari. Next base: position 33,230,365 of record NC_034602.1, on the reverse strand, counting down.
ATCCTGAAATATAAAATATTAAAAATAACTCTTGACAGTTTATTCTGAAGTTGAGCTAAGCAGAATTAAAATAACCTTGCTCAAGTGAACCAAGAATGTTTTTTTCTTCACTACAACCGTCTAAAGGATAATGATTAAGTTTTTCAGAATAAAGCATTGCAATGAACTTAGGCACTGCTATATTTAAAGTAGGTCGATAAACTCACTGGCTGAATCATTGATTCATTTGCTTGTAACTCCAGACTGTTTTAATATATCACAAGACTGACTTCAGTTTTATTTTATATTTTGAAATATGTTCTGAATATAAAGAAATAACACCTTTGATGAACTTGCAAATAGAGAAAAATTATAAACTTGTTGCATTATGATATTATTTCAGTGATAAATTAAGATTTTCAGAAAAGGTAAAGTAAATTTATTAGTTGCCTAATACAAAAGCAACAGTGACCTACCCCTTTTGTGCCTGCAGTATGTGTGTGTGTATGTGTGTGTGTGTACATATATGTATAAAATAATATTACCACAAATGCAATATATCATTATGAGTTTTATTTTGTAATTGTGAAAAAGGGGACATTGCTATTGGGAATTTATGTAGGATACACAGAGCATGTACACAACATTGGGTGAAAAGGTTTTTTTTTTTTTT
>NC_034602.1:33205832-33229276 GCF_900095145.1 Mus pahari | reverse complement strand
GAAAGAAAGAAAGAAAGAAAGAAAGAAAGAAAGAAGGAAAGAAAGAAAGAAAGACAGACTAGTTTAGTTGGGCCTGGGATCCAAAGGGATGAGTCAGTCACCATCCATATCACATATGCAAAGAAGCATAGCAGCAGGCAGACAAGGTTGTTGAAGCACCTTCTGACAACTCACACGGCATGCACCTGGACTGATGTGAAGCTTTTGAAGTCTCAAAATTTCATAGTTCATGTGGCAAGGCCACACTTCCTAAACCTAACCAAACAGAGCCCCCAACTGGAGACCATATCTTGAAATGCCCGAGACTAATAGGGACATCATATTCAAACCATAACATAAAACGTACTCAGAGAACATTGTAGAAAAGGTGAGCAATGGATTGGAAGAGCTAGAAATCAGGGAGGGTTGGGCAAATAATGTTTACTATTCATGACAGGGCTGTTGCACTTAATTCCTTACAGTTGTGTTTGCCTGCACTAGAATAAGCCAATCAACACTGGAATTTGGATCTGGGGATCATGACACCCCACACATAGCCAAGAAGCTATATTAATAGCTGCTAGGGGAGAAAGGACCAGTTTCCTTTAAGGATGTGGCCCTTGTTTGGTCAATCATGCTCCAGTGGGTGGCACCATACCCATGCATATATGAAAAGCATTACTGGGACTCAGTGGGCTATTCTTTTTTAAATGGACAATGAAATTGGAGAAGAATGTAGATGTAGTTATCAGGTCGATCCAGGAGGAGCTGGAGTGGAGAGTGGGCAACAAGGGTGAATATGATAAAAATGTATTGCATTCATGTGTGAAATTTTCAAAAAATAAAAAAAAATGTACTTAAACAAAGAATTGATATTTGAGAAAAATGAACTACTTTTGAGTTAATTCAGAAATGCAATCTCATTACTCAAGCAATATATGTATTAGATAATATAATTATATTTATAGTAATTATATAATCTAAATATATAACATTATATAGTATATAATATGTAATTATATACTTATAACAACCATATAATGTATATATAATATAACTATATATTTCCCATAATGCTTGAGAGTTAGTTGAATAAATCATAGGAATATAGAAACAAATGAGATATGTGTGCTCTATTCAACAACTTCCTATGAGAGGAAAAGATTTGTGAGTAATTTAAAGATGGTTTGGTTTAATCAGTAACAGAAAACAGATAAGCTATGCAAGTAGCGTAGAAAAGAGATAAGCTTCTGTCTCTAAATGTTGATGGAACATTTATATGGATTATATTTATAATTAAATCCAAAATGCTACTTAGGGCTAAGAGCCTTTCTGCCCATGTCCTCATACCTTAAATTTGTTTGAATTCTTCCTTTAAATTGCTGTGAACACTGCCCTTAATGCTGTGTATTGCAAACCATAAATAGCAAATGGACCTCAGCCCTGTGTTTTCAAAGCCAAATGATCTTGATGCCATTTGAGTAAATTAGTGTTCCAAAATTATTTTCTTAACTAGAAAAATATGCAGATGCTGACCTATCACAAGGATAGCATCAACAGAAAATGATTTGCTCCGGTCCTTGACAGGTCACAGCAATTGCAATAGAACCTCTGTTCTAAAGTAGATTTCTTTATGAATTGGCATTTTTCCTTCTGTATTTGTTCATGGGTATTTGAATATTGTCCATCCTTGTGGGGATTGGGAGTTGTTTGCCATGTAACATGTTCACTTGAAATGTATCTAAAGGATCAAAAAGCAAGTGTCAAAGGTTACACAAGTCTAAGACCAAGAAGAACTTCTTAAAGATTTGGACTGTTTGTAGCAATGTCTACTTGGAAGAAAGGGAAGATAAAATGCCCAGAATGCATATTTCTGTTGTTGACATCACAAAAAAAGTGTTTATAAAGAAAGGTGGAATGTTCACCAGTCATCAACTGACAAAACACTGATGCAAACACTGACAAAAGGAGAATTCCAACAACCAAACAAATAAAGTGCAAAATACCACCCCTCCAAAATCATAGACCTATAGCAGCTAGGGACAAGAGCAGAGTGGTGGGCAAGAATTGGCCCTGAGATTCTATCCTGCAAAGTGCTGTACAAGATTAATTTCAGTAATTGAAACAAATTGGTCTTTCATTTGGAAATCAATTATGTCCCATTTATAAGAGGTAGAAGTGGAGTAGAGGAGTGACATTCCTAGTTCCAGCTGACTTTCAAACAAATATTTAACAATAAAACAATAAGATATGTAAAATGTGGCTTGGCTCTCAACAGAGAGAGCACATTTGAATATCTCCTTTATATATGCATGAAAATACTTAATTGCCATTTCAATATATCTTTATATATGAATATGATACTTAATTGCCATATATGGTAATTGCAGGAATAGTACATTTGAAGGCATTTTTATCTTATACATGTAGAGAGATCATTGCAGATATTACCTATAATTTGGAATTGTCTATTAATTTACATTGATGTGATACCCAATTCCTTGACTGGCACACAGTTCACTCTCCATATTTCTGTTTTTGACTTTGCTCACTATAATTTCAAGGCCCCTGTAGCTCAGTAAATAAATGTGCCCAGAATATGAAATCCCTGAAATGCTTATAGAGAGATAAAGGTATGTAAACATGTGAAACCCCAACCAGGGCTCTGTTTGCAGGTTGCTGAGCATATGTTCTGAGTATACCCTTAATGGTTTGTAGCTAAAGTTCTGTCCAAGCGAGTTAACACATGCTCAATGTATGATGTTGACTCTCCTGATAGTCCTTTACCCTACACATTGCACATATTCTTTTTCCTATGTAGATATTTCTTATTCCTCAGTGAAATAAAATGACAAAATAGACAAATCATGTCCTTTGTAGTTATTTGCAACTAAAAATGCACCAAGGAGTACCTATAGAAAATGTAAGTAAAGACTTGGATGGAATAAAGTTTCTTTTATCATGTTTTTGTCAAATATTTAGGACTTTCTACTTAGAGCAAAGAGGCAAGCTGCAAAGGACATATGAATGAATATTGCTTGATGCTGGTAATATGCTTGCATTTTACTGAAGAACCTGAAAAAAAGAAAGCAATGTAGAACATTATCCATCACTTTCTTTTGTTGTTGGTTTGTTTGCTTGTTTATTTTGTTTGTTTGTTTGTTTGTTTGTTTGTTTCTTGAGGTACATTCTGAATCAGATGCCAAAGTGAAATTCTCTAAGGTAATTTTCTGTCAGCTAAGAATCCTGAGCCCCTTATTGCATAGTGGTAAATACAACTCATTAACCAGAAACTCCTAAAGACACAAAGCATCAGTACTAACAGATACCCTAAGGACTATGGTGCAATTTTCAATTCTGTGATTCCATGTTCCACGTTAATCTCAATTCTTCACTGCAAATACACAATCTAGGGATATATAGAAATTATCTACACTTGTAGAAATTAAGTATATTTTTGGTTGTCTGCTCAAGACATCTATTTATGTAAATAAATATGATAAATGGATTACCAGTACAAGTAATATTGTCCATTTTCATTTAAGGATTTATGATCTGGAGAATAAGCAATAATATTAAAATCAGAAGATCTAGACATAAACAAGAACATGAATAAATGCTGCATCAATTTAGTAACTATTTTCCCTCTTTGAATGCCTATAGCTATTCTGTATTCTACCTCCCGCCATGCCAGATCTCACTGAAACAGGCAGTCATGTGCCCAGAACTGAGGAAGCTCACTCCTGGGAACAAACACTAAATCGACAAAGACCAAATAACAAGTTCTCTCTTGCCTCGCATTCTGTCTTCTTTTCTGAACCCATGGAAGAATTGTCTTCTCTAGTCCCTGTCTACTCTTTTTGCATAAATAATTATCATAATTTTAATGGTTTGAGTTAAATAAAGTATTTACTATATTACCATTTCCACGGGTCAGAAGCTGAGATGGCTCGAAGATACACCTATTTTTTTCCCTAGATGCTCACTTTTTCTTTTTCTTTTTTTATTATTATCTTTAAACTTTTTTCATTATGATTATGTTCAGTTGGAGCTTCAAAGACTCCCCCCCCCCGCCCTGTGGGTGGGACCATGCCCAGACACGAGGCTACGTACAGTTCTTTGCACAGAGACTTTGTGATAGTTGTATGTATGCAAAATTCACTTTTTCAAAGCCAGGCAAAGAGAAATCTTTTGACACGAATAAAATGCTTCTTTTAGGAGCCTCCATTATGTAAATTATGTCTACATACAAGAGTGTCCCTTTTGCTAAAGTTACCTGATTATGCACAAATAAAGGCAGTCTCATTCATTCCTTTTGTATTTTCAATATATTTCCCAGTTTTGTCTTCAGTTATTATAAAAGGCTTATTAAACTGATGAATAAAAATGTCAGAAGGATTTCTTTTCATTTTTGTTCTTGTTTTTCACTTTTCAAATCAAATAGAAATATTTTCTATAAAATTTGTTCTTTGAAAAGTTCACTCATGTACACAATGTTTGTTGATATCTTTCCTCCAGGTACCCTGGCCTCGCCCAATAACACATCCCCCTTCCAATTTCATGCTGTCTTCTTTTTTTGCAATATGCTGAATCCAATTAAGTTTTGTTTTTTATGGTTATGGAGCCATCTATTGGGGCATGTGCAACCTATTGGTTGGCAAACTCCAAAGTAACTTCCACTCCCTCAGCAGCCATCAATTCTCAAGAACTCCTCAGCTAGGGATCAGACCTTTAAACCCCTCTTTCTTTCATTTTAGAATTACAAATGCCTGGATCTTATACAAAGAGGTTTTGTCCAGGTTACCACAAATGCTGTGAACTCAGATGTGGAGGAGCTATGTCATGTTCAGGGAATTGTTTTCCACAGCAGTGTCCATCACCGAGCACCTATATTCTTTCTACCTGCCTCTTCTGCATTGTTTCCTGTCCTTTACAAAGGAAGCATTGGTTTAAGTGTCCCATCTACAGCTGAGCACTCTGTACCATATTTTAGCACTCTGAACTCTTTTTTTATGCTACTCTTCAGTAACCACTACCCATTGCAATATGAAGCTTCTATACCAGAGCCTGTGAAGACAAATCCATAGATATAAACACAAATATGTAGAATACAGTTTGTCAGAATAGCCATTAGAAAAAATTCTGTTGATTCTCCCATTGTCTACATGACTTCCAGAGTCATAGGCTTTGACAATGTTACAGTATTAGGTACAAAACCCCACTAGCTCATTAGCAAATTTAAAGTTTAATTTTAAAGGACTTTAAAAAGAAGTGCTCCACATGGGTGAACAATGCTCCTCCCAGAAGACATGTGTTAAAAAAATGAAAATCTATGTGTGCCCTTTATAACTTATTGATTAAGGAGTTTCTAGAGTTACCCAAAACAACATAAGCAATTCATTGCTCTTGGTTGCCTGCCATAACTAGGTAGCAAGCCCATATTGCTTAAGATATAGCACAGAAATCAATCTTCAATTGGCTACAAGTCTTTCTCCCTGCTGCATAGTTTTCTCCCTGCTGCTAGAAGCTGCTGTATAGGCTGCTAAAGGACATCAACTGTCTTACCTAATATTGGACCCTGAAAACCCTTATAACAATTTGCCAGGCAAGATGTACCCACCAATGCAATAATGGCATAACCATTGTGGTGATAAACGGTCACTCAATTCATTTGATTTAAAAGTATTTTTCAACATTTAGCATGCTATACTGTGAATTAAAAGTATTAATTAAAAGTATATTAATATTTAAAAGTAATTTTTCATGATCAATTAGAAGTATGATTTTAAATTTCCAATCAATTTTGATTTTTAGCATGAACATTTTATTTATGCACTGACTTCAATATTTTGAATATTGAAGACATTAATATTTCTTTAATATTGAATATTATTCAAATAATATCATATGTCAATATTATTTTTTTCAATTTTGAGTGAGTGATCTACATTTCCTTAGAATATACTCACCTTCAGATTTTACATGTTTGAAACAATCAATGTTTCTTATATATAAAAATATTTTTTCTCATGGTTTTCTGTTTTCTCACATTGGTGAATTCTGGTTTTAATAGCAAAATGAGTTAAACAAATTTAAGTAAGTGACATAAGTGAAATTATAAAATAATGACAAAAAATGGAGGTGACAAAATAGGTCAAAAGGAACATGCTCTTTCATGGTCACATCAAATTTCTTACAATGTCCACATTGCTTAGGGTGATTTATATATCTAATGTGATCACCGCCAATGAAGCTACAAAAGACTCCAAATAGAAAAACAATCTCAATAAAACAGTAAAATTGGAAGCATCAAAATTCCTGACTTCAAGAGAGCCTCTCAGGATCCAGCAACCAAATAAGCACCATTAACTTAGCATAAATCTTAACACAAAAAAGACGAACAGATTGTAGATAATACTAAGACATAATCCATGGATCTATAGCCAACTGATATTTTGACAAATGAGTGAAATAAACATTGCAGAACTTAAGGTCTATTTAACAAATAGTGATGGGAAAATTGAATGCCCGTATGGAGAACAGCTAAGGCTGACCTCTATCTTAAACAATTCACATAAACCAACTGAAAAATGGATGAAAGATCTTAAAATATAAAGCTGTGCCAAGGAGTGGTGACTCAGGCCTTTAATCCCAGCCCTTGGGAGGCAGAGGCAGGCGGATTTCTGAGTTCCAGGCCAGCCTGGTCCACAGAGTGAGTTCCAGGACAGCCAGGGCTATATAGAGAAACCGTGTCTCAAAAAACCAATATGTGTATGTGTGTGTGTGTGTGTGTGTATGTATTTGTGAAGACATAACTGAAGGACTTTTATTTATTTATTTATATATTTATATATTTATTTTTAATTTTATTTTATTTTTATTATTTATTTACATTTCTTTTTTTTTTTTTTTTTTTTCCAGGCTGGCCTCGAACTCACAGAAATCCACCTGACTCTGCCTCCTGAGTGCTGGGATTAAAGGCGTGCGCCACCAAGCCCGGCTTTATTTACATTTCAAATGCTAACCTGAAAGTTCCCTATACCCACCCCCCGCCCCTGCTCCCCTACCCATCCACTCCCACTTCTTGGCCCTGGCCTTCCCCTGTGCTGGGTCATATAAAGTTTACAAGACCAAGGGGCCTCTCTTACCAATGATGGCCAAATAGGCCATCTTCTGCTACATATGCAGCTAGAGACACAAGCTCAGGGGGTACTGGTTAGTTCATATTGTTGTTGCACCTACAGGGTTGCATCCCCCTACAGCTCCTTGGGTACTTTCTCTAGCTCCTGCATTAAGGGTCCTGTGTTCCATCCAATAGCTGACTGTTCAACATCCTTAGCCATCAGGGAAATGCAAATCAAAACAACCCTGAGATTCCATCTCACACCAGTCAGAATGGCTAAGATTAAAACTTCAGGTGACAGCAGATGCTGGCAAGGTTGTGGAGAAAGAGGAACTCTCCTCCATTGATGGTGGGATTGCAAGCTTGTACAACCACTCTGGAAATCAGTCTGGCGGTTCCTCAGAAAATTGGACATAGTACTACTGGAGGACCCAGCAATACCTCTTCTGGGCATATACCCAGAAGATCTTCCAACTGGTAATGAGGACGCATGCTCCACTATGTTCATAGCAGCCTTATTTATAATAGCCAGAAGGTGGAAAGAACCCGGATGTCCCTCAATAGAGGAATGGATACAGAAACTGTGCTACATTTACACAATGGAGTACTACTCAGCTATTAAAAACAATGAATTTATGAAATTCTTGGGCAAATGGATGTATCTGGAGGATATCATCCTTAGTGAGTTAACCCAATCACTGAAGGACTTTTAATATATCACCGTAGGCAGTGGATTTGTAAGACTCTCAAAGTGTAGGCAAAGGAGAAATGTGAATGGAATGATGTCAAACTGAACACTTAATCACACCAAAGAGAAGAGTCAACACAGGTAAAAGCAACCTAATGGATTAGGGAGATATTTGCACGCTTCTCACCTAAGAAGAGATTAACTTCTAGAACACAAAAGGAGTTTTAAAACTCAGCCACAATCCTGAATATTGTCCTTTAAAAACAGGCCAAAAGTTCTCAGTACATAGTTCTGAAAAGAACATAACAAATGGTCAATCAGCACATGAAAATTTGCTCAACATGTTTAATCATTGGATAAATGGAATTCAAAATTGCCATGAGATATCATCTTACCTAGCCATTCACAACAAGTAAATAATAATAAAAGCTGTCCAAATAGTGGAGTAAGTGAAACCCATACTAATCAGTAGAGATGTCCTTTGGTCAGCAAGAACTATAGAGAGGCTCTTCAAGTATTTCAAATTAAAACTAACACATGATTTAGTATACCACTGCTTAGGATTCTGTATTAGAAACTTTTGTGACACTGGGAGAAAATAACAGAAACAGCTTACAAGAGGAATGATTTAGTTTGTCTCATGACTTGAGAGTGTTGCAGTCCATCATACCAGTGAGGTTATGGCACATTTATGAAGAGCGGAGTACATTGCAGAGAGGCTCACATCATGCCACACTTGGAAGCAGAAAGAGTATGGTTGGGAACAGGAAAAGGTGTTTACTCTTTCAAAACCCACCACTAATACACATGTCCTTTGTTTGAATGTCCTTCCACTTTTTCTCTTTGATTGTTTGTTGATACTAGAGACAAAGTGGGTGAAAAGTGAGTGACTACACTGTTACCAGCCTTTTCCTTGACACAAGCCAATGAAGGTAGATGATCATGGTCTAAATCTGAAACCGTCAATTCAAACATTTTTGATATTAAAATTGTTTCAAGTATTTCTGTGATAAAGCTTAATAACTGAACCTTGTATCATATTACTAAGCTATAATAATTAAAAATCATTTCACTGATATGAAAATATTAATATAAAACCAGACCTAGTGATTCATGCCTCTAGTCCCACATTTGGAGGGCAGAAGCAGGAAGATCATGAGAGTCTAACTGAGAAACAATGCACACACTAATACACACATACATGCACACACACACACACACACACACACCACATACCACATACCATATACACACATACGTAGGTATAACATATCTATTATATATAATATGTAATAATTTACATTTATATTTGAGGGGAGGAATTTGTTATGCAAATCTATAATTTAAATACTTAGTAGGCTGAGTCAGTAATATTTCAAGTCCAAGGCTAGCCTGGGGAACTTAGTGAATCTCTGTCTCAAATGAAAAAGTATTGTCTCAAATTTCAGAAGCTAAGTAGGTTCAAAAGCTGTTCAGAGTTGTGTGGATGGACGATGACACTGGACATCTAGCTGTGGACTAATGCCAGGCCTTTAAGGATTTTAAAGGATCCCAGCAATAAGTCCTGGAGCTTAACATTTCTCCACAAAGCTGTTCAAGTTCGTTGCTTACTGAACCATCATATACCTGGCAAGAGAGGGACTAGAGGCACTAGGAGCGTCCCACCATTTTGCTGTCTGATGAGCTAAACTCTCCTGGTTTATGTGTCCTCACCTGAGGAATGTATAAGGATCTGTGATATCAATAACCTTGCTGGCCTGGGTCATCATTCTCGCAGAACTGCTCCCAGCTTTGACTCTTTCCTTTTTCATTCCTGGTCCTCCCCTTTCAAGTCATAGCATGAACCCCAGAAGAACATCACGTCTGGCTCTCCCAGGATATAATTTACCCATAACATACTCAATCTAGCATGTGACCATGTCCTAGGTTCAGTTCAGAGAGCCATTACTTACTTACTTGATTAATTAATGGACACCATATATTCAAAGATGGATAGAAAACTACGAAATCGACCCATTCTTTTTGTAGTAAATTATCTGTGACAATATTTCCAGGCACACATAAGGAAATGAACTTTCCTGATGAAACTCATTAGGAAAAGCAGGGATTCACACACAAATCATAAACCTACTAAACCTCACATTAAAGCAGTCTGAGTGTGGATTAAAGTCTTATATATAATGCTTAAAAATAGAGGAGCGCCTATGCAGCAGTGTCTCACCAATAATTTTTCAACCTTGAGTGCTTAAGGAATGAGAACACAAATAGACAAATGAGATTGCAACAAGCTAAATTTTTCTGCACAAAAAAAGGAAACAATTAACAGGGTGAAAATACAGCCTGTGAAGTGCTATAAAATGTTGTCATGCATTTAAGATTCTATGAGTCGATTTACAATCAAGAAACCATCCTATTAAAAACAGGCTAAGGGTCTAAATGCCATTTATCAAAAGAAAGCATAGAAATGGATGAGACTCAATACCATTAATCATTAGGGAAATGCAAATAAAAGCCCACAGTGAGATATAGCTTCATACCCATCAGCCTGTCTTATATAAAACTTATAAGTTTTAGCAAGGATGTGGAGGTTGGCAAGTCCCTGTAAAGTGAAAATATATATTGATAGAGCTGTTATGGAACTTCCTCTAAACCAAAAGATTGAGTTACCTCAGGATTCAGCAGTCCTACTGCTGTGTGTATGTCCAAAGGATCTGCAGTCAAAATATCAAAGGGATAGCTATGTTACTCATTCCTCTGTATAACAGAGCATTCACAAGAGCCACAGTATGCAATCAACCCAAGGCTGCTAATCAATGAGTGGATAAAAGGCACATACATATATACAATGGATTACTTTGACTTTATGAAAGAGAACTGTGCTGTTTGTTGACCTGGATAAGCAGAGAGTACTTGGGATAGTGCAGAGATGTAAACAAAATACATAGCTGTTCAACCCTGATAAGGAAGCAATGAGTGACCATAAAAACCACTCAACCAAGTCCAACTTACCAGTCAGTGAACATGCCGACATTATTTATAGGAGTGTAAGTGAAAGGATATTTACATGTGCACAAGAGGTTCAGAGTCAACTGTATCACCAAAAACCCTGCCCGAAATTCGATCATTACTCCTGGAAGCTGCATCCCTGGAGTTTTCTTGAAGGTGTGAAGAGAATTTGACAAGAACGCCTCTTCTCTACCAGGGAGTTTTTGAGTGGCCTTGAGAATGGAGGAACCTTGTAAATACTGTGTCATGGACTCTCTGAGGCTTGTGAGTTTTTGTTTTTTTTTTTTTTTTAAATTTTATTTTCTAAATCTCAGGTGTCTCCCTCTAAGATTGAGTATTTACATTCTAAAGATATTACTAAAAAACAAGTGATACTTATTCCAGTTAGCTTGACTCATTCATTCACAAAACAAGCATCTAATATGCCACCCTCCCATGAATAAATAGAGTACTGATAATATAAAATACTGTTAAAAATAAATTTAAGGAGATAGAGGTCCACCAAAATAGTCATATATGCTTATGATCATTTAATTCTTTAGGGTAAAACGTTTTTAAAGAAAAAAAAAATATGCACCAAATTGTTTTTGAAGTTTAAACTTTAAAATCTGATAAAAAGGGACAGATATGATGGTAGATGTATAATTTCATATCTTGGGCAGTAGAGACAGGAGGATTACACAATTCCATAAGAGAATTTCCTTCAGAAAGAAATAACAAAAAGCAAAATGAAAGTTTTGGGGACATAATCACGGGGCTCCAAGTTGATACCTTTAGCATCCACTAAAAGCCACATGAAATGACACACTTGTGACCTTAGGGAGGTGTGAGGGGTTCACTGGACCATCTGACTAACTGGCCTGGTTCACTCCTGGTTTGATGAAAGATACTGTCTCAAAAATAAGATGGAGTTAAGGTATGAGAGTGAAAGCAGAGTCCATCTGTAAGGTGAAAGGCTAAGTTACGGTCCATAAGCAGGAAAGGGCAGTTTCAGGTCCAGGTCCAGATAAGTGAACAGACAGAAGAACATCCAGTTGAGTAGGCTTCACCTACTGCATGGGACCAAACCGAGCTGAAGCTCCAGAGCTAGTCAGGGAAGACCTCTGCTAGTTGTTTATTGATATAAACACCAAGTATCAGCTGGAAGATCTGTGTGGAACCCCACCAGTGTCAGGTGGTCATTGCTTTAGGGAGTGCAGATGAGGAAGCTGTAGTCCTTATTAATCTGCTATGTCTAATATGATTATAATACAGCCATGTGCCCCTACAGTATTAATTCACCTTAATAAATGTAAAGATCCTGCCCTTTCTACTTCTAGGAATAAGTCATTTTGTTAATCTGTGCTACATGGGTTCTGCCAGACAGATGGTGTGTTCTGTGGGTCCAACCAAGAGCCACAGCTATGCCCCTCCTCAAAATGAAGTAAAAAGCTGCTGGTAAAATTGAGTCTCCTAAGCTTTACACATAGCCTGAAAATTTGCTATTGTATATAATACAATACAGAGTAACATAGGGCACACTCTGATTTCAAAAAAAAATATCAAGTGAGGAAAACTGTTACCTTCTACCCGCCACATATACGTACCTATACACATATACAAAAATATGTGCGCTCACTTGCACACATTTGAATGTATATGCACACTTGGTGCACAAAGAGAGGGAGCTGAGGAGAGGGAGAGAGAAGAAAGGAAGAGAGGGAGAAAAGGAAAAAGGAGGGAGGGAGGGAGGGAGGGAGGGAGGGAGGGAGGTAGAGGTTTCAGTATATTAGTGGTGCTTTGTTTTCATAGCTATTGTCCACTTTGTTCACAAAGGAAATCTAGAAATGTAGGTAATTCAATTTCTAACTTCATCTCAGGGCAAAGGGACCAGAGCCTCTGCTTGGCGAGGTGACTTACTTCAGATCACTTGGGCAATCTGCAATGCAGCCAAATCTTAACTTGGCACCACCTGACTGCTGGCTCAGTATGTTTTTACTCTGGTCTACTGTACTGTAAGTAGTACATTTGAGTAATTTTTCCTTTATATTAATTTTCTAAATGCACTTGGGGGGAAAGTAAGAATGTGCAAGAGCATTTTAAAAAAAAGGAATTGGAAAATGAAAGTCAGGAGGGCAAGCCCTAAGGCACAGTCCACCAATTCAGAGAAATGAAGGGCAGGTCTAGCATGGCTCTGGGGCAGGCAGGGGAGAACGAGAAATACCAGCATTGAGGTCAAGCTTAAGAGAACAAATGCCTGAGAGGTTGAGTCCCCATTATTATTGTTATTCAAACAAAGACCCACAGCTGCTACTCGGGACCTTTGGCCTAAACCACAGGCGTCTATAGTGAATTCCTCTCAAAGGATTCTTCTTAAGCAACATTTTTAAATGAATAAAAGATAAAAAAAAAATGACAATGAGTGGAGCTCTGTTGCTCACTAGTGAATTTGTAGCTTAATAACTTAATAGCTTCAGTTTCCACCCTCCCCCCCGAGAATATTAAATAATAACAAAGCAAGGCAAAACACCACTTGCTGCAGATCTGAAATACAAGCTATATTATTTCATATATATATATATATTACATATATATATATATATATATATATATTATATATATATATATATATATATATATATATATATATTTGTAAGAGCCTCACTGGCTCACTCAGAAAGAATTGATGGAGATAGGAGGAAACAGGAAGAAAGCTAAAAATTTCATTGTCGTTTCTAACATAAGACACTCTACACGAGCACTTGCAATGCAAGTCTCAGAAGAATTTGATAAAGCAAGTATTTTTCCCTTAGGCAGCTTTGGCAAATGTGTTGCACAAGCTAAAATCCAGCCCGCCACCTGTTTCTGTAAGTAAAGGGTTTCATTTCTATTAACTGAGACAGGAACTGTGGGTGCTTTGGACTTACAATGGTTACAAGGATCTTAAAGCTGGCTTTCCCTCTGTTCTCTGGCCCTTGTGATTTCTGTTGAAAAAAATTAAAGAGACACACAGAGTGCAGAAGATAGAGTTTATCACAGCGTAAAATAAGGCATCTGTAAAAATGATATCGAGAAATGGCCAATGAGTCGAATGTGGAAAAAAATAGTTTCATGGGGTGAGAATGGACAATCTTCAGAAAGAATGCCTCATGGGTGTCCTCTCTCCAGAGATGCCTCAGTGGAGGGGGAATAGTCTCAAGAACAGAGTGGACAATGCCCATGGAGACTATTGTGCAGCTATGCAAGCCTTTTTTAAAAAACCAAATGTAGTTATCCCAGTAAGTAATAAAGAATGAAAAAAGTTGAAATTTCCCACTTTACCTAGAGTTAAGAACAGCATGCTTCACGCTGGCGAGGATATGGAGCAAGGGGAATAATCCTCCATAGCCCGTGGGAGTGCAAACTTTTACAACCCTTTTGGAAATGTATTTGGCATTTTCTCAGAAAACTGGAAAGATTTCTACCTCAAGGCCCAGCTAAACTACTCCTGGGTATATATTCAAAAGATACCCCAATATCTCACAAAGATACTTGCTCAACTATGTTCATTGTAGCTTTATTTGTAATAGCCAGAAACTAGGAAAAAAAAAAAAAACCTATATGCCCCTCAACTGAAGAATACATAAAGAAAATGTGGTAAATCTATACTGCAAAATATTATTTAGCTCTTACAAAACAAAGTATCAAGAATTTTGCAGCCAAATGGATAGAACTTGAGAATATCATCCTGAGTGAGGTAGCCCAGTCCCCAAAGGGCATGCATGGTGTGAATTCACTTATAAGTGGTTATTAGCCATAAAATACTGGTACCACGTTACACTCCAAAGACCCAAAGAAGCAAAATAAGAAGGAAGCCCAAGGAAGAATGCTTGAACCTCACTTAGAAAGAGAAATAAAGTAGTTTTAAGAGGCAAATGGAGGAAGGGATCTGAGAGGGAAGGATCTGGAAGGGAGGGGGGATGAAGAGAGAAATGGGGGAATTCAGGGTTAGGTGTGGCAAAGGACAGGAGAGATGGCTAAATGGCCATGAAAATGAATGGAAATCTGCAAGTAGCAGGGATAGGGAGGTAGGAAGCATTTTCAGGACAAGACAGAGACCTGGAATAATTGAGGTGCTCAAGAATCAATGGAGGTGACCTTAACTGTAACATTGGTTATGTGGAACCAGAAGAGGGTACCTCCTGCAGCCAGGAAGGAACCCCAGTGGAAGGATGGAGATACCAACCCACCCACAAAACTTTCATACCAAAATTCACCTTCTCTAAAAGTAAAGATGACACAGGGGAGG
The DNA here is from genome assembly GCF_900095145.1 of Mus pahari. Taxonomy (NCBI): domain Eukaryota; kingdom Metazoa; phylum Chordata; class Mammalia; order Rodentia; family Muridae; genus Mus; species Mus pahari. Next base: position 33,214,213 of record NC_034602.1, on the reverse strand, counting down.
GAGCAGAGAGTGAGGGAATTGTCATTCAATAACTGACTCAACTTGAGACCCATCCCATGGACAAGCGCAAACCCCTAACACTATTAATGATACTCTTGTTATGCTTGCAAACAGAAGCATGTTGACCTCTGAGATGCTCAACTGATCAGCTGACTCATACAGACGCCCACAGCCAAAGAGTGGATAGAGCTTAGGGACTCTTATGGAAGAATAGGGGGAAGGTTTGCAGCTCTGAAGGGAATAGCAACTTCATAGAAAGAACAACAGAATTAACTCTCCTGTACCCTTGGGGATCTTAGAGACTGAACTACCAACCAAAGAACACACACAGGCTGGACCTAAGACTCATATGTAGTGGACATACAGTGTGAGCTTCATGTGGATCCTGAATAAATGGACATGGGGATGGGGGTAGTGTGTGGGATAACCTGAAAATTGTTGCTTGTATGTGGGAAATGTTCTTCTAGATGGGCTGCCTTGTCTAGCCTCAGTAGGAAAGGAAGCAACCTAGCCTCAAAGTGGCAGGTTGGGAAGAACACTCAGTGGCTCCCCACCTGCTTAGAGGAGCAGGAGAGGAGTCATGGGGGAAGGGCTGTGGGAAGGAGTGACCAGGAGGGGACAGTGAGCAGGATGAAAGTGGATTAGTGTCAAAATTAAATTAAATTAAAGCAAAACAAGAAAAAAAAAAAAAAAGGAGAATAGTGTACTGGCTGGTTTTGTGTGTCAACTTGACACAGGCTGGAGTTAACACAGAGAAAGGAGCCTCCCTTGAGGAAATGCCTTCATGAGATCCAGATGTAAGGTATTTTCTCAATTAGTGATCAAGGGGGGAAGGCCCATTTTGGGGTGCCATCCCTGAGCTTGTAATCTTGGGTTCTACAAGAGAGCAGTCAGAGCAAGCCAGGGAAAGTAAGCCAATAAGTAACATCCCTCCATGGCCTCTGCATCAGCTCCTGCTTCCTGACCTGCTTGAGTTCCAGTCCTGACTTCCTTTGGTGATGAACAGCAATGTGGAAGTGTAAGCTGAATAAACCCTTTCCTTACCAACTTGCTTCCTTGTCATGATGTTTGTGCAGGAATAGAAACCCTGACTAAGACAAATAGTAACAGCTTGTTTCTGTAATCCTTCTTGCTCCCTGTATCAGCTACACCTAATTTCTTTCTTTCTTTTTTTTAAAAGAAAGACAAAATAAGAAAATGTGTTCTTATGCATTAGAGTATCTACATATTAAGTAACATATTTGCAGTTAATATGCAGTATGCGTTTGAATGGCTTTCCAAATGTTAATACAATATTTACAGCATCTTACCTTACTGTCCTGATGTCTGTAAAGATGTCTGCCCCAGAGAAACTTTTGCTCAAGGTCCTTAGTCACACATACGAAATATCAAACCCACCAATAACAGAAAATGTCAAAAACTCACACTAAGTAGCCTGTAATGTAAAAACTGTAGACTGGGACTCAGCCTTTCAGAATTTTAGCTCAACTGAGGCCACCAACATGAAAAAGTTTAGTTCCCTTACTCTACAAGTGGTGTTTGGCTTTTCAATGTTATTTCCGCAACACAAGGTCTTGTATTTCTATATTTGCTGAGCTTCCCTGCCCATTTTTGTGGAATTGGCCAATCATGTCATACTGTGAATCCAGTGATCCCAACAAGGAGAAGAGATGTCATCACTCATGTGAGGCATAAAAGACAGGAGCCACATAGTCTGGGTAGGCTCAAACCAATCCAATTTTGATTTTGGTGCAAACATTTTTAAAAAAATTAGCTTGCTAAGATACTTCTATTTTGTGTCTTCCTTTGGACAACACCGAGATTATAATTCTTTCTCATACCTATGTGATTAAATAGGCCTTATAGTATTTTCTGGGTGTTTTCCTGATGTGACCAACAAATTCACATGAACCAACTCTTACGAGATGGGCCATTGATATTATTTTTAAAAAGAAACACTCTACAAAATGTAAAACCTGATATTTGGGGCATTTTAGAAAGTCATATCTTATTGTAGGTCAAACATACAACTCTGATTTCCACTTATTTGCATAAAGAACAGAACTAAGAAATTTTAGATCCTGGTTTCACAAATTTCTGATAACAAGGAAGTTGTGCTTATTATTTTCATGTCTACTTGACACAATCTAGGAGAATCTGATAACAGAAACACTCAATTGAGAAAATATCTCCAAAGATTGTCTAGTAGACAAGTCTGTGAGGCACCTACTTGGGGAATGATTGATCAAGGAGGAACCAGCCCAGTGTAGGTGGTACCACTCCTGGGCAAATGATCAGAGTGGGATAAGAACAAAGACTGAGCAAACCTTTGGACAAAGCAGCAAATCTTTGGCAGTATTCCTCTATGACCTCTGCATTAGTTCTAGCTTCCAGCTTCCTGCCTTGTCTTTCTTTCATGATGGACTACCATACAGAACTGTAACACATAATAGACCTTTTTTTCCCCAAGTTGCTTTTGGTTATGATGTTTATCACAATGATAATAAATGACCAGGCCAAAGTCTATCTACAATCACCTCCAAGCCTGTTGATAACTCGCAAGATATCCAACATACTGTTTGACTAAATGTAAGAGAAGCAAGCTTCTCAAGATCTTATTTATCCTCAGTCTACCTAGAGCTGTGAATCATAAAATTACTTTAAATCCTGTGTAGGAACATTGAGACAGGTGCAAAATTGTTATGTGCAAGGTTAAATAACTCTTCCTTGAAAACACATTGGTGTCTTATTTTCTTAGTTTGGTGAAAGCAAAATGTAAAGATGACTTCAAGGCAAGTGAAGTGTGGTTCTTAAAATCAACTCTTTCATGTGTTAAGTTGATAGGTTTTTGTCTTTGCAGCTACAATGGAACAAAATTTTCACCTCAGAATTTGAAGAGTTAAGAAAAACAGTCATTTAATGTGAATTTCACTTTATGTTCTGCAGTGAACATTGTTGATAGTTTTGGTCTGTAGATTAAGAGGGAAATACTGATTTATGCCAAGTGTATCCTTCACCATCAGTTCAAAGGTTTGTCCTTCAGCTAAAAAAATGTCCTCACTTTCAAAGGATTTTCTTTCAATTGTAAACTATTTTGTGTGTTTTGCTTTGCTCTGATTTCCCATCATTCTTTCCTGGATGGAGTGGTGAACAAAGGTGCTGGTTTTAGTCCACAAAGATCAAAAGGCTTGGTAGGCAAGAGGAAACATCTGGCCCCTGAGATGTGAATCTGTGAACCAAAGGTAGGTCGCTTATAATTTTTCTTTATAAATATTTTCTTTATAAATATTTTCTTTGCATTCTAAATAACTTGAAAATAGTTTGGAAGGTTTTGTTTTGTTTTGCCACCTGGTGACAGAGTCAAAATAACCATGAGCTTATCACATTGAGTTGTTTTCAAAGGGAAAGTTAGCAATTTTCGGGCAAAGAACTACTATCTACAGTCGTCCTCATTAACTATGTGGCTGACTGAGCACCGGAAGATACATGAGTGTTTCAGTGTCTTCAGTCACCATTTTTCCAATGGATAATTATGAACCTCAAAATAGCTAAGGCATTCACGTGCAAATTTTAGAGACCCAGTAAGAAAAAATATTAGAGGTATCATTCTAAAGTGATAGTGCTGACTGATAATAAAAAGATGACCAGTTGAAACTTTTTTGAAATAGAAAGAGGCTGTCTTATATTTTCTTAGGAATATCTTTCAAAGCATGATCATAGAAAAACACCTCACATATCAAGCTTCAGAGAATGTCTGTTTGGAGAAAATTTTGCCAGTCAAAATCTGGACCAGAGGAAAAACTTCCCAGAAACCAACTTAATAAATTCCATCAGTAGGAATGAAAATATGAGAAGGCAAATGGGGGTCTCTGTCAATTCCCTCTTAATGTGATTTCTTAGAGAAGTTATCCCTTATTATTTAGCTCTACCTATATATCCCTCTAGCAACTCATTCAACAATCTTAAAGTCAGGACTTATTCCCACATCCTTCTCCTTATTTAAAAAAAAAATTACAATTTCTCCTATTTATGATGTCACACTAAAGCCTTCTTTTTTCTTCATCAGCCCTGTTTATTTGGCAAGAAAATCAGTTTCTTTTGCCATGTAAAACTCTTCAAATCTATTCTTCTTTGGCCGGGCTTGGTTACAATGAGTCTGACCAAATAACTTCTCATATTTTCCTCTACTGCAGCCAGGCCCTGTATTTGATTTCAATTCCTTTCGTTTTCACTCAACTTCCCTTGGAGCCCTCTTGCTCAGTTGTTTTCTGTGCTTGCACAGGGTGGCACAGCGGGTGATGTCCTTCCTGCATTGTCATTGAATGATTGGCCACTCTTTATTGCTACTCAGACCACAAAAGTTATTTCTGAGTAAAGTAGTGAATTCTAAACACTTGGAATAAAACAGAAACACAGTAACTTATTCCTGATCAGCTGGAATATAAACATTTCCTCTCTAGTGCAAAATGGTTCTGAGACCTCAGAATTTGTCTGAACAGGTAGGCATTAATGAACTTTTGCCATAAGGTGTTTTCCACATACATCTAAATTTGAATACAACATAATTAAGTATATAAATTATGTACAAAGAAAGGTATTTAAAATGAATAATAAAATAAATACAAGATAATAAGAAGGTACTATGGTTTTAGCAACAGTGCTGAACTTCAAGTCACCCTTCCCTCTGTTTGCGTGAAGGAACGGCAATCATATTGCATGTGATTTCTTTCTTATGATTTTTGACATGGAAATTTTGTGGATATCTTTCTATTTTTAACTTCCTAATTCATACAGAAGAGAATGACCTCATCTGAAGCATCTTCTAGAACAATACTGATTTTTAAGAAAGCTACAAATTGCGTTTTGTAAACTGCTAGAGCTATGAGAAATCTTTAACATCTAGTTGAGTGGATTATGTGACATCACACTTGGGAATCAGAGTGCTCTTAGAAAATGCTGTTATATGAAAGTTTTACAGTATATTCAATTCATTCACATAAAATCATAACATATTTATCATGAGAAAATGTGAGTCTAGTACCTGAAGGCAATGAGAATGGCAGACCAAGGTGCTGGATATGGGGACGGTGTGGCTATAGAGATATTTGCTTTCTCCAAGCTCATCCTGCTATTGTCACTGTAGATTCCTGCTACATACAAGATATATACTTACTTCATCTTTTGCTGGTACTTTTCAGGAGGTAGGTAACACTAATAGGAAGAAATTAGGTACATCATCACACTAGAGAAAATTCTAAAGGCTAAGTGACTTTTCTCTGTCTACTTGTAAAAAAAAATGTTGATGGATAAATATCATGATCCTTTAACTAAGGTTTTTAGACATTCAAACCTTTATTCGGAAATATGAAGGTATTTTTAAAGTTTTATTTATTGCATGATGAGTAAAAAGAATTTCAGCCTAGCTTATACTTTATGAAAATACTTTTCTTGTTTTCTCTTTTGAACTTTAAAAGGATCAGAGAAAAAATATTGTGAGAAAATAAGCAGTAGCAATATTACTCAGCCTCATAGATGGGCTTTAGTCAGGTACCACACAGATGAGCTTTAGTGACAGAGTGGCATAGGCCAGTAAGGTTAACACTGTCAGAGGATATGACAGGGAGAGGCTCAATATTTCCGAAAATATATTAAGTGTGAAAGGAGAAGCAATAGAAAGGCCACAGATACGCTGCCCTTTGCTGTGGTTTTGATATACTCTGTAGAATAGGCACCAAGACTCTTAAAGAACTCAAGATTTAGAAGCAAAGGGGCATGATTGCATTCCAGCTCTTCATTGTATGTGTTGAACTGCACCCGATGACCCAATGGGCTAGTGTTGAAATCTGTGTGATATATGGCTAGCTAATAATAATAATGAAAGTTCTGTATACCCGATACTATCCACAAATACAAATAAAACCACCTGTCTGATTGTCCTTTGAGACACAGAACATAGAAAGCTTTCTGTCTCATTCACCTGAGTGCGGAGGTTTCAGGTCTGTGCCATCTTCCCTAGTTATGAGCTAGTTTTAAAAGTATTTCTTCAATTTGTTGAGATTATAATACAGGTATATTACTTCCCTCTTCACTTTCCTCCCAACAAATCCTACCTTATAGCCCTCCTTCCTGTCCTTCAAATTCATGGTCTGTTTTGCATTAACTGTTGTTGCAAACCTGCACACATTCGTACCCAACCGTATTCCCAACTAAGTAAACACAACTGCTCAGTCTGTATAATATTGCTTACATGTATGGTTTATAATTAGAAACACAGTGAGCATTTATTTGGGCTGTAAAGTATGTTTGAAAACAGCAGGGAAATGTGTTAAATAAAGTTATCTGAGCCTCATAATATTAAACCGTACTATATTTAAGAGTATATATATTCACATACACACATAAAGAGACAAAACTAAGTAGTATTAAAATAGATGAAGTGAAGATAGTCATGAGTTTAAAAAAGGTAACATTTCCTCCCAAACTATGGATACAGGGCAATCCTTGATGAACCAGACTTCTTGGTAAGCCTATGCAGCTGTGAGATTGACAGTCTCAGAGAACTTTTATTTATGATAAAAATAAATGTGATGGCAGTGATTCCAGGCTTATATAATTATGATTGAGATGATTCTCTTTTCTTCATCACCAAGTACAGGTAACTAGTTAATCTACCAAAGACTCCTGAGGTTTCAATTGTCTTGGGTCCATGACACTGACCACTGAGTGGCTGAGCACTCAGAACACATCAATAGATCTTTCCTATGTGAATTGTCTCAGTCACCACCTAAACTAACAAACATGGAGATTTGGCATGGATATTACTACTGCTGTATTATCCCTCCATTGAATTTAAATATTCCATTCTTTCCTCTGTACTCACACTCTGACCTGAGACCTAAAAGGAAAACAATGGTCTCAGTGTCCCCAAAATGAAAGACTGGGTCAGACTCTTGACATCTCTTTGCCTTCTTAGTACCTCGGCAAACTGGTGTATACACAAAAGCTCACTATAACCTAAAAGAGAGAAATAAGCATGTGCTGATCTCTAGCCACAAGATAAAAACCCGTGATGAAAGCATGGACCAGATATTGCATAAACCTCACTCCTGGTTCTATGTTGGCTACATGAATGGAAAATGCATGGACTCGCTTGTATTGTTTTATGGTATCTTTGAGATGGAGTTTAAGAAACATAGTTGATGCATCTGTGCCATGTTTTCTGAAATCTAGAATCTAAAATGCATTTACCCCTATAGGTTTGAAAAGGTACATTTCTGCACGATTTTAATTAGCCAGTGCATTTCCTAACTCCATTTTCAGTGTTTGCCCTTTAATGAATCAACTAGGGAAAATTGGTTTAAAGTTTTTATAATATTAAAAAATAAAGAAATCAGTTTTTCTTTTGATCATATATTTCTGGAACCAACTTCCTAATATTTTGTTTAAATTTTTTATAAATATGCTCATATGTTCCTAAGTGAGACTGAAATTCATGTGCCACTTTCCCTATTTTTTTACAGTTTGATATGAAAATTATCTCAGTGTTAAGAAAAGATACAGGTAAATTGTTCATTTCTTAGTTCTCTGGCACACTATGTATGTTCAAAATTAACTCTAATATTCCGTGCTCTCTGAATCATGAGTATTACTATCCACTGAGAAATTTGTCATTTCTTCCTGAGTGGGTTCAGCCATTTTTCCTTTGAGAACTACCGTGTTCTTTCCACAATAGTTATTCATTTTAAACAAAGAAGAAGCATTAATTGTAGCCATTCTTATTTTTCATCCCTGACTACCTCTATTTTTATTCTATTTCTTCTTTGACAGTCCTTTCTCTTTCTTTATGTTCCCATCAGAGATATCCCTTTTGTGTAACTGTCTGCACTGATACTGTTCCAATTTTCTCTCTTACAGAAATCTCAAGGACCCATGAGAATGGTGCACATCAGGGTTCAGGAAATGGCCTTTCAATATTTTCAAGAAGCTGAATGTTCCCTCTTGCTAAAAAAGACCCATTACCCAATTTTTGAATGTGCCTTGGAGGAATGTATGATGTCTTCTGTAAAATTATTTGACAGATATTCAAAGAACACTTCAGATGCCCTGGCCCAAGCCAGGCACTGAGTGCAAAGTGTATACTGGTCTCGTCCTCTTCTGCCCCCAAATCTCACAATGGGATTTGTGATAGATTTTCCACAAGAAAACAATTAGAGCAGAAATTCAATGAATAGCTATGAGGAAGAGAACCCAAAGAGGGGAATAGCTAACTGTTGAGGAGCAAGAAGTTGTCACCAAGGAGTGAATTTGTATGGGACAATTATGGATAACTTAGTCTTTGCCACAAAGACTCACACTTTTTTTTTTTTTTTTTTTTTTTTTTT
>NC_034602.1:33194345-33205821 GCF_900095145.1 Mus pahari | reverse complement strand
CAGCCTTGCCTAGTCCCAGATTTTAGTGGGATTGCTTCAAGTTTCTCTCCATTTACTTTGATGTTGGCTACTGGTTTGCTGTAAATTGCTTTTATCATATTTAGGTATGGGCCTTGAATTCCCAATCTTTCTAAGACTTTTATCATGAAGGGGTGTTGGATTTAGACTCACACTTTTAACACTGCAGATGGCAGGACCTGTGAAATCCTGTGGCCCTTGGCAAGGCAAATCAGTCCATCATCCTATCTATATTTTCATCAGATATCTAAAGCTTTACTCAGTTATAATTTCTTCTTCAATCAGTTGATACAATATACATAATCATAAAGAGTAGAAGATCAGTGGTCATCATTAAGATGGATAGGGTAGGAATCAGGAAGAACAGTGTATGTGACATCACCATAACTCTTGTTTTAGAAGTGAAGTACATTCTGTCTGATGAAAAAAAAAAGTAATAAAAAACAACCAAGGATGAGAGCGGAGATTGTACAAGGGATCAGATGCCAGGTGGTAAAAGTTCATTGAAGGCTATAAGCTATATCTTACTCATAGTACAGTCCATAAGATTTGATGATGAAGAAGGCATCAGTACAGTCAACTCTCAAACAGATAGTGAGAAATATAAAGTTGTTATGCCTCTGCATACACAAGCACCTTCGCATCTTCAGGCATTTTACAACCTTTTTTGGAAGAATTGCCTGCAACTTCTATATCACAACCTAATCTCATGTAGAAGATTATCTCACAAACTTAAAAACCCTATGTGCGCCTCAGAAAAGTGTGTGTGACATCACCAAAACTCTTGCGTGACCCCAAACCACGAGCTAAAATCTGTTAACCTTGATTGCTAAGAAAATTCTTGGAGAAAACTGTAAAAGCTGAAAGTTTAAGTTCAGAATCTGTGGGTGGAAGAACTGGATGGCTCAGGGTAGAGGAGAAAACGTTTTATAAAAATGAAAGTGGACTCAGGTATTAGCTCTCGAACTTCAGCAAACTTGTGTAATGGGTCTCTAAACTGGAGCTAGCACTGCAAGAACACATTTGACGGGTAGTGGTAACTGTAGACTATTTGCATGTGAAGTAGATCAGCTTATGACCTCAGTGCAGACGAGAACTGTGTTTCGTCTAATTTTAAAGTTGAGCTCACTTGCAAAGAGTCAACAGCTCACAAGGCTAATAGAGAGTGTTTCACTAAATGGTACCTATGAAAACATTTTGCAGGGAACTCCAACAGGGTCCAAGGACCTCCATCAGGGATGTCTTTACTCTCTAAGAGCTTTAGTCTCCCAGCTGCAAGCACTGGGAGAATATAACTGATATTGATTGGCCATAAGAAAACAACTTGTGGTAGATGATATAGGTTATTATATCGTATCTTTCCCCAAAAGGATACATGTGTAAGTCTCCATCCCTGGGGTTAAGCATGAAATTCTGGAAAGTTATAGATACTTTTAGTAGATGGGTTGTGAAGGGAAGGGGGAAGCTTGGGTCATGAGACTGCTGTCTTTTTTGTTTCTTTGCAGATTTGGGTTCTGGCTCACAAAAGGAAAAAAAAATGTTATCTGAAGCCCAAAGTACTGATCTCCCAGTCTTGGAATAGAGCTATGAAATCATGTGCCCAAGAAATCTTTGTTCCCTTGTATAATAACATAACTTCTTCCAGGAGTTCATTACAGTAAATAGAATTTGAAGACTATGCAGACCACCTGCAGATCTCCACATGTTACAAGAAGCTCACATCTTTGTTATTTCTATATTTCTTCCCAGTGTTAGAAGCGGTATTAAGACCAATGATTGTATGTGGATAAACACTAAGTCACATTGGTATATCTAAGTTATTTTAGTAAGACAAAGTTAACATTTTTATCACATTGATTGAAATAAATGTGTGTATGGGGTGATAACTAGTCTGCTGGGATTAGTGGCCTTATAAGAAGAAGCCAAATAGCCAGCTGCTAGTTGCCTTTGATTTTTATAAACACACACACACACACACACACACACACACACAGAGAGAGAGAGAGAGAGAGAGAGAGAGAGAGAGAGAGAGAGAGAGAGAGAGAGAGAGAGAGAGAGAAAGCCATCTAGATACTGAAAGAGGAACGTCTTAAGATTCTAGCCAAGCTGACACTCAGACTTGGGCTTATAGCCTCAGTAAACATGAGAAATATATTACTGATTTTTATAAACCCGTTGTTTGTAATGAGAGAGCAGCTAAACTTGTTAATATACTTCTAGCTATAGCACACTCATAGTGACATTAGCTCAAAACTAGTCACAGATGACAGATGCCATGGCCCTGAGAGTCTAATGTCTTGGGTTTCAGTCTATGTTTTTCTGGTGATTGTTGCCACAACCCTACTATGACTTGTTTATCTACTCGGGGCTTGAGTTGACACTGGACATGACACACTGGACATGAAGAAGGAAATTTTACTTCTACTCTTATAGGTAGACTGTAAATAAAGAAATGATGGTAAATATATTTGGTATGCTTCAATTGCTACCAGGAATTTGAAATAAAACAACAAATTCATAAAACTACCAGAGTTTGAGTCAGAAATTAACTTTGATTTTCTAACTACAAATGTGATGGTGAATTTGTAGATAACATCAACATCTTGAAGTACTTCATACTTTCTCAGCAAGCCTAAGTACCTGGTCCTAATTTCAATAATCAGGCAAGAAGTTAGTGACAGACAGCTTTCACAGATAATCTGTGGTTCAGGTTCCTTGTGCATCCCCCTTCTCCTCAGGGGGGCATTGGCCACCAGCCTATGAGGGACAAGGAAGCAGATGCAATACGGAGGGTTCAGAGGGTCATGAGAAGGATGGAAGAACATCCATGAGAAAACTTCAGTGAAACAAGTCTACTTTATTACTCAAAGGGTAGGGTATATATGGATTTTGGGTGTTACAGATAAGAAAGTACGTAATTGTCATATAGGTGGGAAGGGCTGATGGGTCCTAGCACAGTATCTAATTATGTTGCAGGAAGGATTGTGTGGGACTTATGTATAGAATCACGCAGTGCTTGCAGGAAGCTATATGTAGGGTCATCCTCCAGATAGGGTCAGGCACCTGTGTTTAGCAGATACTCTCTAGATAAGGTCAGTGGAGAAGGAGAGGCCTGTTAAGAAAGGGAGTCCTCCATTTGCATGGAACTCAGACACTTACTTATCCAGACATAGTGGACTACTACCTTAATAGCAGTGTCTTTCAACAGTTCCTTGGAAGATAAATTGGAGTAATGTTTTCTAGGAATGATATTGATATAATGGCATTAATGGATATCAATTGTGTTTATGCAGTTGATACAAAGGTCAACTGTCCATAAGGTACTTCAACCAAAGCCTTGTAGAGAGAAATCCTTCCTTCCATTCTACTGATTATAATTATTCTGATTATGTTTCTTGAAATGAAAAGAATTAAGATATTTACAACTACAGCAAATATAATTTATTTTAAAATGCTTGGTCAACATCAAAACACAGTTAATTTTTTTTTTCTTGTGAGTAAAAATGAGTAGCAGTGAAGAATTTTTTTTCTTGATGGAGTATAAGTTTTGTATCTTAGGTGTACTCCCTAACAAATTATACACACACACACACACACACACACACACACACACCAGTGTGAACACATTTTAAGTGCCTGGAAATTCTAATACTGTCAAAATAAAATCCATTTTCTTCCTCAATATTAAATCTTGGGGTATAAGAAAGACCTGAGAAAATCCAAAAAATTAGCAATTTACTCTGATCCATGAAGCTCTTGAGCCCTGGGAGTTCAACAAACGCTAAATAATTATTTATACTCAATTTATTTTTCATTATTAAAAAATTCACGCAAATACAGTATATCTTGTTCTACCCTCATTCCCTTACTCCAACTTCATTGGGGGATCTCTTCCAAATGTATATCCTCCTTTTAGCATACAGCCTACCAAGTCCTATTAGTACTGTCCACAGGCAAATGGACATAGGTGAATTGACTACAGCATAGTCAACTTACTCCACACAGAAAGTAACTTTCCAAGAGCCAACGACTTCTGATCCTTCCTCAGCTAGGACTAGGCACTCAGGAGCCCCTTCTTCCTTATTCTGGATTTCCTTTAGTCAACTTGATTTTATACAGGTCTTGTGTAGGTAATCCCAGATGATGTGGGTTCATATGTTTGAGAGTCATATTCTGTCCAGAAGACAGCACTCCACAACATTCTTCCCCATCCTCAGTACATATTTCCAAGCCCCTCTTCTGAGATGTTCCCTGAGCCTTGGGAGGAAGGGTGGACATAGATGTCTCAGCCAAGACTCAACCTACACATCATTTTATTCATATCAGTTTGAACAGTTCTGAGAGCATCATCAACCACCCACAGCAAGAAGATTCTCTGGCCAATGTTGACAAAAGCGTAAGTCTATGGAAGTAGGCACTAATAGTCAGAAGTCAATTTGACAAAATCATTTAGCAAAGACAGAACCAGTATGTTCTTCTTAGCATAAACATAAACCAAAAGTATTTTGTGTTTTACTACTGAGATATGTATAATTCATATTTGTTACTGTACTATTAATAAGAGTTAAGAAATGGAATCAACCTAAATGTCCATCTATTAATAAATGGATCATGAAATATGATGCATGTTGTACATAATTAAATATTACTCTACTGTAATAAAAAATAAAATTATGAAATTTGTAGGTAAATGCTTGTAACTACAAGCAAGTATACTGAATGAAGTCATCTAGGTCCCAAAAGATGAAGTCAATATGTTTTTTCTTATAATTCATTCATAGCTTCAAATTTGTTGTTGTTTTGCATCTTTAAACTGGAGTACATATAGAATCCAAGTATCTGTAAACAGACTGTACTAAGAAGCAGGGATAGTCAATTAGAAATGAGATGATAGTAAAGAGAGGAATATTGGGAACTGAAAATTCCCAAACAGATCAGCAGTGATAGGGATGGAAAAACAGGAAAATAGGAGAAGGTGTAACAAAAATGAGGAGGATATGAAAAAACTACAGTGAAATCTATAATCTTGCATCTCAGGAAATAATATAATGAGGGCATTGCAAAACATATGTGCTGTGGATAGTTTTGATTGTAAACATGACACAATCTGCAAAGATAGAGTTACAGAGAACAGAGACTGAAGGAATGACCATCCAGAGACAGTCCCACTGAGGATCCATCACATAAACAACCACCAAACCCTGACACTATGGCAGATTCCAACAAGAACTTGCTGACAGGAGCCTGATGATATAGCTGACTCCTGAGAGATTCTGGCAGTGCCTTGCAAATACATAAGTGGATGCTCACAGTCATCCATTGGATGAAGCACAGGATCTCCAATGAAGGAGCTAGAGAAGGTACCCAAGGAGCTGAAGGGGTTTGCAGCCCTATAGGAGGAACAGCAATATGAACTAACTAGTACCCCCAGAGCGCCCTGGGACTAAACCACCAACCAAAGAAAACACAAGGAGGGACTTGTGTTTCTAGATGCATATGTAGCAGAGGATGGTCTAGTGGATCATCAATGGGAAGAGAGGCCCTTGGTTCTGTGAAGGTTCTATGCCCCAGCATAGGGGAATACCTGGGCCAGGAACCAGAAGTGGGTGGGTTGGGGACCAGGGGGAGGAGGGAGAGGATAGGGGACTTTCAGGGGAGAAACTAGGAAGGGGGTTATCATTTAAAATGTAAAGAAAATATCTAATAAAGAAAAAGCTATCTGGACATAAGTGAGTGAGTGAACCAAAGGAGTGTGTGCGGCAGCACTTGTGTGTTATTTTTAATCCAATTTCCTGCCTTGAGATCCTGACATGATTTCTTCAATGATGGACTGTATGCTAGAAGTGTATGTAAAATACACCTTTCATTTCCCTCCTCTCTTTTGGTAAAAGTCCTCTGCTTTTTGACCAGTTGTAAATCTTTGCATTAACCATCATCAACTGCAAAATATAGCTTCTCTGATCAAGACTGAAAGAATCATATGCCTATAGGTATAAGTACAATATTTAAAAGGCAGTTTGCCAGCACAACCATTTAACAAAACAATGGAGGTAAAACCCTAGGGTCTGTGGCTTCCCTAGCCATAGGCTTTTGACAAGATTTAAAGTAACAATTAGTGGCTTCCTGCAGTGCAGATCTCAATCTAGTCAGAAAATATTTGGTTACTCCACAATGGTCATACTTTCCACTGTTGTATCAGGGAATACATCTTGCCTGGCAGGATGGTATTGTATGTTGCATGCAGGGTCCAACACTAGATGATACCATTTTTATCTTTTCTCTTTCAGCAAGATGAAAAGTACCTTCTAGTGCTATAAAAGCTACTTATAATGGAGGACCTTTCTCTGACATCCACAGAACTTAAGAAGCCTCCTGCTCTTTAATAGGACCTCAGTTTTGATCCCAGTACACATTTTAAAACCTTCTATAATTCCATCCCCAGATAATCTGCAGCCCTTTTCTGACTTCTTAGGGTACTGGTTCATACATCTAGCATTCAGACAATCACAAATACACATGCATAGAAATAAAATCATTTTCCAAAAATTTCTAGATTCAAATGAAAATGAAAGCATTACTTAAGTTTGGGGGTATAACCATGGCAGTTCTACGAGGAACGTTATGTGTTATGAGTCTTTATATTGAAAAAACTGGGTACTCACAAATAGGTAACCTAATGATGGACTGTAAAATATTAGAAATGCTAAAACAAGACAAGCTCCAAAGCTGTAGGTAACAGAAATAATAAAGGTTAGAGAAGTTGCTATTGAAATAGAGGCTAAGAAAAACAATGCATATAATTAAATAAATATTTTAATGAAATATATAGAATCAAAAAAGAGAAAAGAGAAACAAGTTTGAAAAAAATAAAAACTTGAAGAATACAAATACCCATAGAGAGACTAACAAATAAATACTGTATTATATATTTAAATAATGGTATTACAATCCTAATAATAATTGTTGCACCATATGTAACACAAATGAATCATAGAAGTTACTTTAAATAAAAGATTATGAATTATTATATACCACATAAATATCCTCTTAGTTAAAGTTGAAAATACATCATCAAAATACATACTTACTTGAAATAGCATATATACACAAAAATCAAGATAATAATAGAGATTTAGGAAATACAGAATTACTTGAAGTACATAGGATATGAGTAGACACCTAGAGACCCTATATGATTATTGTCAAAGTTCTTCCCTGAGATATAAGTTCACAGAGTTTGTTTTATAAAAGTATTTCAGAATAACTTAGTTAATTTTAAAATGAGACTGTTCCAAATGTCAGAGATAACTTCATGGCCAAGGATAATAAACAATACAACTATACCTGTCCCTTAAAGGGGGGGGAAAAATCAGAGGTCCATGTCTCTCAGTTAGCTATATATGTTAGAGTTAAAATTAAATGTTGGTTGAGAGGAACGTTCTTGACCACTTGAGTCTTCTTTAATTAGATCAAGTGCAAGAAGTTGAGCCAGGGTTTTTGGGGTCTCCTTGTGTCAGGCAAAGGCTAGCCAGACAGGAAGTAATACAAAAACACAAAGGAAAGACTCAGTCTAGAGCTCTAATAGTCTCTTGGAGATGCAGATGATTGGATTAAGGCCTGGCAACCATCTGACACCAAAATGTCCAGTGTCAGCTTGACACATGCAAAGGCTACAGATGGGCTCAGGTTATGCGGTGTGGCAGAAGTGGAAGAGATAGAAGAAATGGAAATGAACAGTTCATAAAAGAAGTCCCACAGTACATTGGTATAAATAGTCTGAGAGACTGCCTTGAATCCTGATCCCATTGAATTTATGCTGTTAGCAAAGTCATTTTATCTTCCTAAGTCTAGTTTCATCTTGGGATGCCATTCTCACTTATAGAGGCTTATTGGGGCTCAACTGATAAGATATACCCAAACATACATTAGAAATTTAAATATAAATGCCTAACAATCAGAGAAATATGTATCATTTTGATAAGTGATTATACTGAAGGTTGAGCAAGCATAATGCAAAAGGGATATCTCTGACATTTAAAAATAGCTACTTATTTATGTATGTGGACAATAATGTTTATAAGACAGAAATATTAATCTCCTGTTTATACATGCCTTCCACCCAGTTCATTAGCTGCTTCTATATTACCTGTTAGCACTGAAATAATTAATAAAATAATTACAAACAGTTTTAGTGCTGGCCTTGTAGGACAAAAGTCCAATGACTTTGTTTCAAAGCTGGGATCCTTCCAACCATCCAATGTGTAGATATTACTACAAGATTTGTGAGAAAACTATAATACAATCTTGTGTAAAAGTTCACTGACTCACCGGGAGTGGTGCCACACGCCTTTAATCCCAGCACTTGGGAGGCAGCAGCAGTGGATTTCTGAGTTCAAGGCCAGCCTGGTCTACAGAGTGAGTTCCAGGACAGCCAGGGCTACACAGAGAAACCCTGTCTCAACCCCCCAACCCCCCCAAAAAAGTTCACTGACTCGTAAAGGGCACATATAATAAATATTCAAATTATGTAGCCACACTTGTTTAGCATATTCTCTCTTCTTCCTTCTTCTTCTTCTTCTTCTTCTTCTTCTTCTTCTTCTTCTTCTTCTTCTTCTTCTTCTTCTTCTTCTTCTTCTTCTTCCTCTCTCCTCTTCCTCCCTCTTCCTCCTCTTCCTCCTCCTCCTCCTCCTCCTCTTTTCCTCTTCCTCTTCCTCTTCTCTTCTTCTTCTTCTTCTTCTTCTTCTTCTTCTTCTTCTTCTTCTTCTTCTTCTTCTTCTTCTTCTTCTTCTTCTTCTTCTTCTTCTTCTTCNCTTCTTCTTCTTCTTCTTCTTCTTCTTCTTCTTCTTCTTCTTCTTCTTCTTCTTCTTCTTCTTCTTCTTCTTCTTCTTCTTCTTCTTCTTCTTCTTCCCTTTTGGATATAGTCCACAAAGAAGACTTACAGATGCACAGAGTTCTAAACATACACCATGTTATTTTAAGTTTTGCAATATCACATAGCTTTCCCCATGCCTGGAAGTCTCCTGCCATTGCCACTTCATGTCTGCCACAGGTTACTGTTTAAGGCAGGTTACTGCTCTAACACAAGTGCATCTGCTTTTCACAACCTATAAGAGCAATTTACAATCTTCTTCTCTTTTGTCACCCCTAATTTTGCCAACACTAACACCTCATGAAAGAATCAATTCCTGTGGGAGTTTTCTTATTGCAAATGAAACATGTTCATTTCTTCACTTAAGTTCCTATCAGCAATCATTATATATACTCAAAAAGTGAAAGAACAAGGAAGAATCTTCTATATTCTACATTTGTTATACACAGGGGATGTCCTTGGCAGGGAACTTGAGAAGACATTTCCCATGGATTTCTATGCAACAACTTACAAGTAGTACAGGAAATAAAGGAGTATTTTGAACGTCTCAAATTTATTCAACACTCAAGATCATTCCTATAGAGTATTGTCCATGTAGAATTCAATTGGATTTTATTAAACAGTAAATTGTCACATGTGTAATATGTGGAGGCATGAGATTGATGCAGACTCCTGAAAAAAAGATTTTAACATGTCAGAGGAAGAACAGAGTTGTAAGAAGTGTAATTGCTGGCAGGCATGTGGCTATGCATTAACCCAGACAGAACCAAGCCACATTTGAAGCTAAGACGTCATGGATAGCAAGGCCAAGCTAGCCCCAGAATAACTCAACTACACAGAATTTTAAGCTGTTGCATCTTCTTCCTTTAACTATCACTTCTGAACACTTCTTCTGACTCTTGTTTATATATCTAACACTCTGGATGTCACTACGTCTTAAAATAAATTAGCAATGTCTTTTTTTTTTTCTCTTTTAAAGAAAAAAAATTAAGTCTATTGGTTTCTCTTGGAGACTCATCTTTTTTCTCTCCATAAGCTCAGACGCTGAAGATCAACCTCTAGAATTATTATATTTTGAGATTCAAACCTACAAGGAATGAAAAGATATAATAAAGTCATAATTGGGTGGGCAATCCAATATCTCGGAAGAGCTAGGGGGAGGAGTAAGAGACCCCAGTGCCCCTGCCTCACATTTGCACCTCGAGCTTCCAAACACAATGAGTGACTGTAACTGAGGCCGTTCAACCCTCAGCATTTGGTTATGACATGCTAACATACCAACACAGTTACCACAGCAAAACATCAAGTTGAAACATACGAGACAGTAAATTTTAACATATGCATATATATATATCATCATGTATGGCGTTGTCAACCAGACAAGTGAACATTTATTTACAGCAGCCAAGTAAAATTCCTCTGTTACCTTTCTAGAGTTGAGTCTCTCCCTCTTGCCTAGAGGCAACTACTGTTTTGATGTGTGTCACCGTGGATTCAATTTTGTCCAGAGAGATTACCCATAAGTGAAGCTTAAAACACATACTCTTTGTCTTCTGAATATATCCCCTCTGACATTGTGCCTGAAACTTATTTAGGTTACTTCATGTAGCAATAATTTATACACACATGGAGAGATTATTTTTTTCATAAAGATATATCCAGTTGTTTCTGCTAAATTAATTAAAAATAAATCTTTGAACAAGTTGTCCTTTTTTGTTGATAATTACATAACTAGGTTGTTGTGGGTATGTTTGTGGAAACAGTATCATACTACACTATTACATGAAACATTTCCACTGTCTGGATTACTGTTTTATATGAACTTATATATTTTACTCATTGAATAATAAACTTGGTTTAAAATGAACATATATTTACTCACTCCAATTTCCTTTTTCTCCCTCCACTCCCTCCCATGTACTCTCCCTTCCTCCCTCTCAAAATCATGACTTCATTTCCTTTAATTGTCATTGTTACACACATACATACACATACACGCATGCACACACATACACAACTTCTAAATGTATAGAGAAAACATTACCTGTCTGTATGCATATTAGGCCAGAGCTAACTGTTCAGTATTGAATAATGAATTAGTGACTTTTGCCCTTTATTATTTAAAGTGTCTGTAAAACAGAATGTGTGCAGGTGTGTGTGTGTGTGTGTGTGTGTGTGTGTGTGTGTATGTGTGTGTGTGTGTTTGTGCATGAGAAAATATGCATGTGTCGTTAGGAGTGTGTATGTACACTATTATTCTATTCATGTTAGTTGGTTGTAGATATGTAACACTCTGTATACAGTAACCTGTATAAAACAGAAAATCCTTAGATGAGAAGCAAAATCTACACTTATTGCTGGGTGGGTGTAAGGGCTGGTATTTAATTTTTTTTTTCATGAGGTCACATTTATCAATTCTATTGTTATTATTATTATTATTATTATTATTATTATTATCTTTATTTACATTTCAAATTATATTCTAAAAGTTACCTATACCCCCACTGCCCCTGCTCCTCTACCCACCCACTCCCACTACTTGGCCCTGGCCTTCCCCTGTGCTGGGTCACATAAAGTTTGCAAGACCAA
>NC_034602.1:33185822-33193206 GCF_900095145.1 Mus pahari | reverse complement strand
TTGAGCTTTGTACAAGGAGATAAGAATGGATCAATTCTCATTTTTCTACATGATAGCCGCCAGTTGTGCCAGCACCATTTGTTGAAAATGCTGTCTTTTTTCCACTGGATGGTTTTAGCTCCCTTGTCAAAAATCCACCATAGGTGTGTGGATTCATTTCTGGATCTTCAATTCTATTCCATTGATCTACATGCTGTACCATGCAGTTTTTATCACAATTGCTCTAGCCACTAAGTGACCCTGTACACAATATGACTCTCTCACCTGCTCTGGCAGACAGAGCCCTCACTGGTGGCCACCGTTCCTCTGGCGAGGAAGGTGCCCAAGTTTCTGGAGCCCGAAACAGGGTCTGTCCCAGAAGTTAGGTTGCTTCTGTCTGTCCTGAAGCTGCATAGCTTCTGAGGTCGACACTCTCGCTAGTACAGACTGGAGCCTAAGCCAACTGGAGCAAAGATGGCTCTCCTTCCAGATCAGGCCTTGAGACTCCTCCCAGGTGGATACTCCTCCTCAGGTGGGAAAGGTGCCGGGGGTCTTGTGCCAGAAATGGGGTCTTTCCCAGAAGCTGTGTCGCTTCTGCAGGCCGCCCTCTCCCTGGCAGTGCACCAGAGCCTGGTATTTAAAATGTGTGGCGAATATTACAGTTTTAGTAAAGCAACAGTTTCCTAGGCTGTACAGTAAGGCCCATAGAAGGTGACTAGTTGTACTATACAGGCACTGATTCCCTTCTAGTGAGTGGTGTTAAGTCCAATTTGACTGATATATTTTATCCTCAAAATATAAGTGCCACTATTACAGCCTTCAGGATATCTTGCCATGTTAATTGTTTTGTGGTGGTTAATGGGCATTGTAGCTGAGTAGTGTGGCTAATCACTCTACTCCTTGGCATCTTTCCTAACACTCTCTGATTCCGTGAGAACTAGTTCTTATGGAGGAAGATTTCAGGCCAGTTCCATTTGATTCTTCCAAGTTGTGTGTCTAAAGTGTATTGTATGGTATCTTCAGCAGAGGGGTCTTAATTTCAAGTTCTGGGAGGAATCCAAAGGTAATACAAAAACATCCTGAATGATTTTGATCTCCTTGACCTAAACTTCAAAGGGAGACATCTCTCGCCCAGCACTGGGGTTTTTATTAAATAGTATGTGGCTCCTGGGGAAATCTCATATGAGGTAACACCGTTTAACATACACAATGCATCATGTGATATTGAAATGGAAATTTAAGGATGAGAGACCAATGGATGGTAGCCAGAGCATTGGAGTGCTCCCTCAGAAAAATTTCTGGCACTGGACAAATCTCAGTTAGTACTTGAAGGAGTGAATTCTGATAAAAGTTATGATCCTGGGCTGTCATTTCCTCTTACATTCTTCCTTGCCACGTGCCTTCTCTCTTTCCCATATCTGTTCTTGTCTGGTGCAATCTGCCATTCTGGAGTATAGCCAGAATATTTTCACTGGAAGCCAAAATGAGACCTTCAGCCTCCCAAATTCTAAGGAACAAAACTTATTTTCTTAATATACCACATAGCTATAGATTCTTTTATTATAGCTGCAAAAATGAGATGGAATTCCACTCTTCATTAAGTTCATTAATTTATTCCAGATAAAGAAGGTTTATTCTTAGAACAGAACATTTTGTCTTCTGCTGGTTTACTCAATTAGTAAGTTGTAGGGGAAAAAAAAAAAAACAGTATCAAGTAAAAGTTTAGAAAAACTGGTTTAGAGATCTCATGTAATGAAAGTGATTCACAGATGCACAATAGTTGATAAATACAATATATAGAATAAGGCACAAATTTTACTGAGTGATAATGAAAGTGTTTTCATTGCTCATTCCAGTAACTAAACCAATAGTTAGATAACCAAATATCGAGTGCGGTACACACTACAGGAAAGAAATGAAGCTCTGATTGTCTGCATCCTAGTCAGCTTCACAAGGCAGGGATCATTCCCCTTCTAAGAATATCGAGTAGAATACCTACTCTGAATATGAGGATGGAACCCTCATGGAAAAGTTCTGGCAAGCATTATTCATAACTACAGACCACAGACTAGTCTCGGCTAGAAGGACAGCTCACTAGACAGATCCAGCCGTGCCTGCTATTAGCATGAAAAACAGGAACATTCTTCTTGCTGTGTTTAGATTTCTCCTCCTTGCTGAGGGGAAATGAGATAGAGAGAAATCGAAAGCAGTGAAGAGGCCTTGCAGAAACCGGTTTCCTTGTCTTAACGGACCATTCAACTTGTATGCAAACCGTACAGTCTACAGAAAAGAGGCTTGTGATTAATACAAACACACGAGCTGCACAAACAACTTTGCTTTTGCACAACTTCACAACTTAAGACATACCTGCTTTAACATGTATTTTGATAAGAAAAGGAAAATAATTATGTATTTTCGTAAATGAAGTATGTTTCTCTAAAGCATAGACAGTAAATTGTCATTTTCAAACATTCTTTGGGAGACATGGAACATATTTTTATCATATGTATTTTCTTAATTTAATATATTAGTACATCACATACCCCCTCCTTCTTACCCCTCACATGTCTGGTCACACCTCCTTCCTCTTCAACAGCAACTGTTGTTCTTACGTATACATTTAGACAAATGGACATATTGATCTATCCGGGTGTGTCATTTAATGTTACTTCCATGCATATGTTTCTAAGGCTAATAACTTGATATTGGATAATTCTCAAGAGACTCACCCTTGGGGAAGACTAGTGCCTCCTCTGTCACCGATTACTAAGTGTCTGCTCCTCTCTCTCTGAGGGTGAAATGAGAGTCTCCTCATGAAGTTGGAATGTATCTTGGTCCTACTCCAGTATTACAACTTATATGTATAAATTCTGAAACTCATGTGTGTGTGTGTGTGTGTGTGTGTGTGTGTGTATTAGGCTGCACTCTTCAAAGTTTCATTGTCTCTTGACATCACCATCCTTAAAGTCTGCCTCCCATCACAAGAACACACACAAACCGTATCCAACCAAATATGGACTCTACCCAGGAGTGTCAGGATGTCAGGAAATACCAACTGAAGTCAAGAACAGTTAAGACTCAAGAATTCAGAGACCAAAGTAAATCTTACATCTGGGCTCCTTATTCCCAGCAAGAGTTTAACTTGACATTGCTGGTTATGGCTTTGAGAGTTCTGATCCCAAACGTTTATTTTCTCTTACCATTTTTATACCCATGAATCCTGGAGCAGCTTTCAGGGACACTTTTAATTCATATAAAACATATAACTATATATTTTATAACTTTGCTTAAATTGTTAATAATATTGCAGCTGTTTGACCGTAACTGCTTGTTCCACTTGATGACATGGTACGAATGATTTCCCATTTTTCCCATTCCAGTAAATAGAGCTCTTTGCTGCTATTTTTGGTGCCTGCCTTTTGTACAGTTGTATGGTGTTGAATAAAATGCTCCACTCCTCCTGGCTTATTTTTCAATGTTAAGGATATTTAATGTTTGGGTTTTAACTGGAACCAAATATACAGCTGTGGTGGCTATGAGCAACTAAACTTCGAAAAAAGAAAAACAAAACACCACCACCAACAACAAAAACCTTTTACCATCTTTTATCATCCCTACTTTATTTCGTTTAAGACAGCATTTTAGAGTTGAGCATAAATGGCAGTGTTTTAGAATTACTTTCAAGAGGTATGAAATGTTTTATAAGGACTTCAAAAGAGGCAGAGGGTGCAAAGGAATATGTGACTCAAGATGGCTTCCCCACTCCCTGGGGAAAGTACGTGTTATTAAATGCATGAAAATACCCACATCTCACATCCCCTCCGATCTCTAGTTATCCTCATGCACTAAGACACAAGTATATTCATCAGAGACATTGGTGAGATTAGCTCCAAAGATTCCTCAGAAAGATACATTGCATGATACCAAGCAGGTAACAAACCTTAATGTCCCAGTGACAATCCCTTCCCCTGTTAGCCTAGTTCTCCCTAGGAAAAGAATACAAAACATAAAGCAAACACACAAAACCCTACTCCTAGATATACTCCATATATTTAAGGTAACACACAACAAATCATATAAATGGGTTGCATTAAAGCTAACAAGCAAGATGTGTTTGGTAATTATATAATGCACTTGCATAAGCAACATTACACTAGTAGAACTGAGACACATGGACTCTCCAAATGTATGACTTCTCAAATAAAGAGCTAAGAAGTGATGGCTGAAGTGTTTTATTTTCGGAGCTGAGAAAATTATTTGGGAACAAAAATCGAAGTTCTCCTCCCTGTCAGTTTTTTCTGTCTACATGCTTAAATGATTTTGCAAGTTTGTCCTATGGTTTTAGACACTTATCCTAGCTAGGTAGGATCAATTGCTTATGTTTTCATAGTTGGTGTGGCTATTAAATGAATTTCACAGACATAGTTCTAGGTAGTATTTATTTATTCTTAAAATTCAAAACTCTTAAATATATGTTTACACCTTAAATAATCGTCATGGGCAATATATAAGCCAGTGCTTCTCAACCTTCCTAATGCTGTGACCCTTTAATACAGTTCCTCATTTTGTGGTGACCCCCAGCCATATAATTATTTCCATTGCTATTTCATAAGTGTAATTTTGATACTGTATGCGTTATAATGTAAATATCATATATGTAGGATATCTGATATGGGATCTTCTGAAAAGGTGTGCTCAACTCCTAAAGGGATCACGGGACCCACAGGTTGAGAACTCCTGACCGAAGTATTTCTTGTGCACCAAAGGGAAAGAGAAAGGGTAGTTCATAGGTTTCACCACTAGAGGGAGAGCTGACCAAGATTTTGAACCGATAACCTGTGTGACTTTTCTGAAGAAGGAAGGTTATTTCCTTACATTTGATAGAGATTAGGAAGCTTATGTCTGCTCCACAAAAGCCTTCCTTTGATTTGTTTTTAAATATTGATTGAATTTTAACATCTGTCAGAAGCTTTACGTGCTTCACCTGTGGCCATGCACTCAAGAACTCCACTCTTTCTCTAACCCCCATGACTTACCTCTGGTCACTAATTCACTGAGATGTAGTACAATCACCTGGTGGTGGTCCTGGGTTCCCATTGCTACGCTATGAGGTTATGAAGGTTAATAGGGATATACTAAATTCACTTTTTCTAGCACAAAGTTGATACTTGGTTAGTGCTCAGTGAATGATAAAAGAAATGACGAATGAATGGGGGAAAGGTGATGTAATGGAACATGAAATAACTCGAAAGAAACTTGTTTCTAGGATGAAATGTTGGTATAAGATCTGTGGACTTTTTCTGACTAGGATGTTAATAACGTTGAAGATAAAAAAGCATTGGGGAAAATAAAGAAGTAGTAGTAGCTTTAGTTGATTTTTGATTTTTCATAATATGGAAGTGTTGGCTATCTCCTATGCTTTGACCATTCCTGGCTAACCTGAGACTCCAGTACAACAAAGAGCAGCTTACAATTCCTTTGTTATGGAAATAAAGGGGTGTTGGAGGGGTTTCTTTACAATGTGACTTTCACATGACACCTCTTCTACCTGGGATCTGTCTGCGCTGATGACTGGTTGGTTGGGCAACCATCAGGTACTTTCATGGGGGAAAATTCCTACTACCACTTGATCCTGTGGTTCTTGTTTGTTTCCCATTCAGATTGCATCTGTCTGGAAATCTCTCTGTTCCTAGCAACCTGAGCTCTGTTCTCCTTGGTGTGTTGGGAAATCCTAGGCTAGATAGTCTCTTTGGCAGATGAAGTATGCAAATTCAGTACACAGCCACAACAGGAATTAAGTTCCTGGCATTTTCCTTACAGACCCAAGGCAAGGAGACTCCTTTCAGCTGGAGGCTTGTCTCCTTAATGGGTCAGCTGAAACATGAGGAAGTGAAGGGCCAGCATTACCTCATCCATTCTGGTTTATGATGAAAAAGCCATAACAAATGTGTTCTCCTTTCTTCTTCTTCTTCTTCTTCTTCTTCTTCTTCTTCTTCTTCTTCTTCTTCTTCTTCTTCTTCTTCTTCTTCTTCTTCTTCTTCTTCTTTAATTTAGAGACACTTTTTTGGATCATTGTGTATAAGATTCTTGATCCCACCATGTAGGAGAGTTTGCCCTTCATGTCACATCTCATCAACTGCAGTCGGATAACTGCTTAGCTAAAATGCTGTAATGAATAAGATTGAAGAGAAGACACCCAGATGATGCCTGGCTGCAGACATTTGCTGGGTTTGACATTCACTTATTATTTCCTTCCTTATAATATACATGAACACCTACACATTCAGTTATTATTATGTCAAAGAACCCACTTTCCTATGTCTTCAGTGTGATGAAACCATGAGCTTCTTTGCCAAATGCTTTTTAGAATCCAGGTTTTATAACTAGCCATCTATTTCTTATTCTAATATTCTTGTCAGAAATCATAGGAATTTAATATAACCCAACTCACTCAGAGTATTATTGATTCCTCACTTCTACATAAGTTCTAATTTATTCAATTATTCCATATAAATAATTTTCAATGGTTTTTCTGTGATATGCTGTGATATACATGTACTTTATTTTTATTTGAAACACTAAAGTTTAATGCTTTCTTATTTTTGGTTTTCAAATTCAACACCATCTTTTGTTTTATTTTTCTCTTCAGATTTTTACTTTTTTTTTTTACTGTAAATGTCAAGGCCACAAACATTGATGAGTTTTCCCTAATGTCAACTTCAAGATGCTCTAAAATCAATATCAGAATATAATTAGTCTGTCATAGGCTGGATATCTGAGCTCAAGAACATTTACAAGGAATTTCTACTCCAATCCATTTTCGATGATTTCACTTCTTTCGGACTTTATGTTACCTCCTGAAGCGAGTCTGCCATTCTTCTCAGCTTTTCTGTGGCCCACTGACACTCATTAAACAGCATCAACTCAACTCTCTGCTCTGGGCCTTCAAATCCTTATACTGTGTATTAGACAGTTAAAGGAAGAATTTGTTTGCTCTATGGTTACCCAGGAAGATAAGGGAGGCACTCCATCAGGCGACAGAATCAGGACACTGAGAGTTCACATCTCAGCCCCACACATAAAGGGGAGATTGAACTGGGTGTGTGGTAAAGCTTTGAACTCTTTAATGCATTTCCTTCAGTAAGGCTGCATTTCTAAAGTATTCTACAATCTTTCCCAAACGCTGCTACTAACTTGGTACCAAGTTTTTATGTACTTGACCCAACAAGGGACACTTCTCTTCAAGCCATTATACTCTGTATACCAAGTTCTACATAGAAATGGGGAGAGGAGAAAGAAAATATCAGCAAAGTATTTTCTGATATTATAGAAAAGTTACCTGAATCTGATATATATATATATATATATATATATATATATATATATATATATATATATATATATA
>NC_034602.1:33148562-33185592 GCF_900095145.1 Mus pahari | reverse complement strand
GAGAGAGAGAGAGAGAGAGAGAGAGAGAGAGAGAGAGAGAGAGAGAGGAAGAGAGAAGAGAGAGAGAAGAGAGAAGAGAGAAGAGAGAAGAGAGAAGAGAGAAGAGAGAAGAGAGAGAGAGAAAGTTTTCTTTAAGACACATCCCTTAAGGTCTAATTTTCTTGCACTGTGACTACAAGTAGATCTAAGCTCCTTGAACAAAACTTTGAGGAACATATTCTAGAACATAACAAAACCTTTCACAAGTTTCTGACCTTTCCTTAGTCAGTGGCATCTGGATATTAGCTTTCTATTGGATGTGGGGTTAGTGAGTATTTTGTCCCAATTAATAGGTTGTTCTATCAACTATGTCCTTTGCCTTACAGAAGTGATATATATATATATATATGCCAGCTATGTCTTAGATTCTACAAATAGCTATGACAATGTACATGGCACTGGAAATAATGCAGCCATAACTTATCATAAATCATAGTGAGACTCTTATTCTTAGAGGTTTTATGTGGGATTTGTGGGTGGGGGGGCAGGGAGGGGGTGGGTATATGGGACTTTCAGGATAGCATTTGAAATGTAAATGAAGAAAATATCTAATAAAAAATTGAAAAAAAAAAAAAAAAGAAAAAAATGGGGTATTGAACTAAACCAAGAATTTACAACTGAGGAATCTGGAATGGGTGAGAAATACCTAAAGATATGATCAAATTCCTTAGTGATCAGAGAAATGCAAATCAAAACAACCCTGAGATTCCACCTTACACCAGTCAGAATGTCTAAGATAAAAACTTCAGATGACAATACATGTTGGCGAGGATGTGGAGAAAGAGAAACACTCCTACATTGCTGGTGGGATGGCAAACTGGTACAACTATTCTAGAAGTCAATCTGGAGGTCCCTCAGAAAATTGGAAATAGATGTACCTGAAGACCCAGCTATACCACTATTGGGAATATACCCAAAAGATGCCCCACCATGCCACAGGGGCATGTGTTACCGTATGTTCATAGTGGCCTTATTTCTGATAGCCAGAAGCTGGAAACAACCTAGATTTCCCACGACAGAAGAATGGATACAAGAAATGTGGTTCATTTACACAATGGAACACTACTCAACTATTAAGAGGTAATTCAGACCCAAAAGGACATACATGGTATGTACTCACTAATAAAAGGATATTATCAAAACAAACAAACACAGATACGGTCCATAGAATTCTAAAGGCTCAACAAGTTAAAGTGCCCAATTGAGGACACCTCAGTACAACTTGAGAGAGAGAAGAAAGTAATCACAAGTTGGGATGGAGGGAAGGACTTGGGAGGGAAAGTGGACAGGGTAGGGGGACAGTGGGAGGTAGAGGGGAACCTGATCTTCTATTGAGTGAGGGGAAAGGACTGAAGCCCTAAGGGCCAGCAGAAAGAATGTAAATGGGCAAGCTCAGGAAATAGGAGGTTGAGGGGACCCCGCAGAAGGCACCAGAGACCTTGGAGGTGAGAGACTCCCAGGACTCATAGGGAGGGACCTTAGATGAAATGCCTGACATTAGGGAACTTATAGAGCTCACCTCCAGCAGGAAGACAGGACATCAAGTGAAGGATGGGGTTGCCATTCAACAGTCACACCTCTGACTCAGAATTGTTTCTGTTTGAAAGTTACAGGGATGGAAATGGAGTTGAGCCTGAGGAAAAGAAGGTCCAGTGACAGGCCCAAAGTGGGACCCAGCTCAAGGAGAGGTCCCAAGGCCTGACACTATTACTGAAGCTATGGAGTACTCACAAAAAGGGATCTTTCATGCCTGCCCTTCAAAAGACCCAACAAGCAGCTGAAAGGGTCAGATGCAGTTATTTCCACCCAAACAATGGACAGAAGCAGGTGATCCCCCATTGTTGAATTAGAGAAGGCTGAAAGAAGCTGAGGAGAAGGGTGATTCTGTAGGAGGACCAGCAGTCTTAATTAATCTGGACCCCCTAGATCTTTCAAACACTGGACCACCAAACAGACTGCATACACCAGCTGATATGAGGCCCCCAACACACATACAGTAGAGGACTTCCAGGTCTGTGTTCATTCAGAGAAGATGCACCTAATCCTCAAGAGACTGGCGGCCCCAGGGAGTTTAGGGGTCAGGTGGGGTGGGAGGTGGGGGCATCCATGTGGCGATGGGGTGGGGTGGGGAGGAGGTGTGGGGTGTGGAACAGTTGGAGGGTGGATGCGAAGCTGCAGGGAATGGAATATGGAGTGTGCAAAATGAATTACAAATAAAGTTAAATTTAAAAAAAGAAAAGGAAAAAAAACCCTTCCTGAAGAACAGCCTGGAGAGAACCACGAAAATATGGAAATATCTTATCTAAGACTGATCCATCTGTGCTGGATCACCCAACCTATTGTTAGATGTTCATGATATAGGAATGCAGAACATTAACCACCTGCGACCCCCTAGCACCCACCAATGCAATTTTAGATTACCTAGTCCTTCTAGAGAGTTCCCCCAGTTCCCTCTAAAAAGACCTGCACATCTTTGTCTGGGGTTGCCATTTTGGAGAATGGTTGAGCACATGCTAGATATTTCTGCAGAATAAATGCTCTTTTTCATTGCATACTATCTGTGTCCGGGGTCTTCCTTCACTGATTTTTGGACCCTTACATCATGTGTATGTGTTTATGATATTTGCACATATGTTGGGGGTGTCCATGCATGGATGAAGGACAGGAAAGACAACTGTTATCCTGCTCTTCCATTTCTTGCCTTATTCATTTGAAATAAAGCCTCTTACTGACCCTAACTGGAACATTATACATCTTGCCTCATGATCTGTGAGTTATAGAAAATATTTCATAATGCAATGGAGATGCAGTGGTGAATCACTTGACCAGCATACATGAGCTTCTAGGTTTAACCTCTGGCATGGAGAGAGGAAGGGAGATGGAAAGGAAGAGGAGAGGAGAATGAGCTTAAGCATGAGTACATACATACACACACACACACACACACACACACACACACACACACACACACACACGGTGCACCTAATTTTAAGCAGATTCAAACACTGACCAGAGAGGAAAAACCTCATAATTTTCAGGCTTTTTGTTTTGTGCGGTATATAGGAGGTGCAATTTTGTCAATGTTTCTCAGTAAAATTATCTACTTGGCTTAAAAATATTGTACTGACAATGGCTTAACTTTAAAATGCTTTGCAAAATGGCTGAGCAAGTGTGCTCAAGGCACACGCTTCCAGTGAATACAGATTGAACATTTATATTGAAAAAGTATCTATCCCCAGAAACGGCATTATGAAAAAGCAGAGAGAGAAGCAGCAACAATTAAGACGTAAAAGAAAGAACAAAGCACGAGGGCGGGTCTCAGAGCCCTGAGGTGACTTTGTGTTTGTGTGGATTCTCATTTCCTTTCACTTATCCATCTTTTCATATTCTCTTCTGGAACACGTTTTCCTCAGGAGTCAGTCTTCACCAGTGCAAGCTCACTGGAAACTTTGTAGAGAAAATGCCTCTTTTGTCTTAGCTCTCTATTCATCTTCTTTGTTTTTGCCAAAACAAATACATTTGGATTCAAAAATCAACAGCCGCAGACAACTGTGCTTTATGCTGACTAACCTCTATAAAAGTTTATTTGAACCTTCTGGAAGCTTT
Organism: Mus pahari; assembly: GCF_900095145.1. Classification (NCBI taxonomy): domain Eukaryota; kingdom Metazoa; phylum Chordata; class Mammalia; order Rodentia; family Muridae; genus Mus; species Mus pahari. The sequence goes on along the minus strand of NC_034602.1, from coordinate 33,181,947 downwards.
GAGGGTAAAACTAAAAGTTCCAAGGCACTGTCCTTCATCCCACTTGGGCTTCTTCAGAAATTACTCTGTCAGAATGAATGCATGCTGCTTAGTCGCTTTTGACTTATTGGCTTTGTGTCAAATAGTTTGGCGGTTTTATTTGTCAATCAGTGCACAGTCCTACAGGACTTTCTGTGAAAAAACATCTTTCGCATTTTTAAATTTCTCCTCAGAGTTTTCCATCAAAGTGTTGTGCTTTTAGCATCATAATGTGTGTGTGTGTGTGTGTGTGTGTGTGTGTGTGAGAGAGAGAGAGAGAGAGAGAGAGAGAGAGAGAGAGAGAGAGAGAGAGAGAGAGACACTGGAAGGAAGGAAATGCTATTTGTTTTCCATAAAATGAAACGGATACTGGAATTAGCAACTTATTAAAGTCACAAAGAACCTAGCAAAGCCAGAAGGTAAACCCCAGTACTATGATAGCACACTAAAGATCATTCTGGAACATGCTCTTAGCATCAAATACACTCAGTGGGCTTTAGGAAAGGTTGTTACTCAACATTACTCACACCGAGCAAGAGAAGAAGTGTTCCTGTTATAAAGAGGAATGTTTGCGCACTTCCTGAAGTTCCCAGAGGGGACCATTGGAGTAACAACCAGGCACTCCACAGACTGCAGCTTGCAGGATGACATAAGAGGTAAGAGGAACTCTTGGTGAGGCTCCACCTGTGCATGGTCTGTCTCTAACTACCTGAAAACCTGCTGTAAGACAAACCCATGTGCCGATGAATGGCTGTTAAAGTAAGTTGTCAGTGAAATTAGAGTAAAATAAAAAAATAAAATAAAAAAGGTGTACAAAATGTTACCAGAATACTTGGGGGTCACATTTGAATCTGATCAAAGACAAAACAATAAATAGTCAAACTGAAAGAAGAAAATCCAGATCGGTGAGGCTGAAGATATTCACCCACCCTGTGGCCTCTTATTTAAGTACAGAGGGAAGAATTCATATAGACATATCAGAAAACAACTATCGAACATCTTTATAAGGACAAAATATGATATAGAATAGATCTAAGTTTGTACTGAAAAGAAATTATTACCAGAAGTAAGTTCTATGAAATAAAAGACACAGGGATTGAAACTAACAAATACATTTCATAAACTATACATTATCTGAGAATAGTAAAAAAAAAATTAACTCCAAAGCAAAAGTAAAAAAAAAGCCATAATAAATCATGCCACTGAGGGAAAGAAATTTTAAACATAAAATAATAATTTGCAGAATAATTTTAAAAATTGAAAATATTTCTGAAAATATACTCAAGTAAATCTTGTCTCTAACTTGATAAAGATTCATAAATCTAGTTTGGATCACTTTCCTTTCTGTATCCCAATAGAAAAGAACAGGATTCTAAGAGACAATAATAAAATATAACCAAATAAAATACAGAAAAATAAAAATTGTCACATCAAAGTTGGACAAGACAAAACAGGAAAAGAAGATCCCAAGATAAAGGCACAAGAATCAGAGACCCAGCCAGGCGTGGTGGCGCACGCCTTTAATCCCAGCACTTGGGAGGCAGAGGCAGGCAGATTTCTGAGTTCAAGGCAAACCTGGTCTACAGAGTGAGTTCCAGGACAGCCAGGGCTACACAGAGAAACCCTATCTCGAAAAAAAAAAAAAAAAAAAAAGAATCAGAGACCCAGTTATTCTTACACTTAGAAATTCCAGGAAAACACTGAACTGGAAACCATAACATACATGCAGAGCCAACATGCATACTGGGCTTGCTGTCCAGTCTCTGTGAGTTCACAGAGCTCAGCTTAGCTTGGTGGATTTAGAGAGCTTTGTTTTCTTGTTCTCCCTTGGTCTCCTGTGAGTTTTACACTTTTTCTGTCTTCTATCTCGCAGGGTTCTCTGAGCTCTTAGTGGAAGAATTTGATGGAGAAATCCCATTTAGGGTTGTGTGTTCCAAGGTATTGAGAATTCTCAGTTTAAATTTGTATCCCATTTCCATTGACTTATTTATTTCTAGAGTTCCTTATATATTTTGGCAACTAGTTCTTTATTGGAGATCTAATTGTTTAAAAACGTTTCCCCATTCTGTATGTTGCTGCTTTGTAAGTTTGATGATATTCTTTGCTAACCAGAAACTTATCTGTTGTTTTTAATTTTTAAGATTTTATTTATTTATTTTATGTATGTAAGTATACTGTTAGCTGTCTTCAGACATACCAGAAGGACTTGAAATTCCATTACAGATGTTTGTGAGCCACAATTTGGTTGCTGGGAATTGAACTCAGGACCTGTGGAACAGCAGTCAATGCTCTTAACCACTGAGGTATCTCTAGCAAAAGTTTCTCTGTTTTTCTGAAGTCTCATTTATTATTTATCTGAGTGCCTGTGGTAATGGTGCTCTGTTCTGAAAGTCTTCTCCTGGGCCAATGAGTTCAAAGTTTTTGCCCACTTTTTCTTCTCTCAGGTCCATTATATCTGGTTTAATGCTGAGGTCTTTTTTTTCCGATTCCTTGTTTTATGCAGGGTGATGAGAATAGATCTATCTGGAATCTTCTACATGCAAAAATCTTGTTTGACCAGTACCATTGGTGCTGTCTCTTTTTGGCTTCTTTATGAAAAATCAATTACCACTTCAAAAATGTTGTTTTTATTACTACTATAGCTATGTAATATACCTTAACAATAGGGAATGATGAGTTTAGCAGTTCTTTTATTATTCAGGGTTTGTTTAGATATCCTGGGAATTTGAAATTTATATGAAACTAAGATTGACATGTCAATACCTGTGAAGATTATGTTGCAATTTTGAGGGGGGTTGCTTTGACTCTTTGTATTGCCTTTGGTAGGAAGGCAATTTTTAATATGCCAATCCTACCAATCCATGAACATGGAAGAGCTTTCCAATTTATGATATATTATTCGGTTTCTTTCTCCAAAGACTGAAATTTTTATCACACAAGTCTGTTATCATACATGCTTGTTAGAAATACCCTCAGTTATTTTGTATTATTTCAAGATATTATGAAAGGTATTGTTTCCCTGATTGTTTGTTTGTTTGTTTGTTTTTGTTGTTTTTTGGTTTTTTTCGAGACAGGGTTTCTCTGTGTAGCCCTGGCTGTCATGGAACTCATTGTGTAAACCAGACTGGCCTTGAACTCAGAAATCCGCCTGCCTCTGCCTCCCAAGTGCTGGGATTAAAGGCGTGCGCCACCACCGCCTGGCCCCTGATTTCATTCTCAGTCCATTTATCATTTTTATATAAGAGACTGACGAGTTTTGTGAGTTAATTTTGAATCCCACTATTCGCTGAAAAGGTTTACCAGCTGTACATGGTTCCTGGTAAAATTGTATAGGTCATTTATGCATATAATCATATCATGAACAAATGAAGATACTTTAACTTCTTCCTTTCCAATTTGTATCCCTTTGATCTCTTTCAGTTGTCTTTTTGCTCTACCTAAGACTTCAAGCACTATATTGAATAAGGTATAAGGATGATGAATGCCTTGTATGGTTTCTGGTTTCAGAGCAATTACATTGAGTTTCTCAACATTAAACTTTATGTTGCTTATAGGTTTGTTGCAAACTGCCTGTATTATATTGCGGTATATCCATAGTTACCCTAATCTCTCCAAGATATTTATCATAAAGGGGTATTGAGTTTATTAAAAACTGTTTCTTCTAATAAGATGATCAGATGGTTTTAGTCTTTTAGTTTGTTTATATGGTGTGTTACATTTATTAATTTACATATGCAGAAACATCCCTGGGATGAAGCCTACTTTATCATGTTCTATGATCTTTTTTCTGTATTCTTGGATTCAGTTTGATTTGTTAAGTATTATACTGAGTATTTTTGAATCTATGTTCATAATGGAAATTGGTCTGTAATTCTTTTTCTTGGTGGGTCTTTGTGTTGATTGGTTATCTTGGTAATTGTAGCCTTGTAAAAATGAATCTGAAAATCTCCCTTTCTGTTTCTACTTTTTAGGAATGGAGAATAATTTGAGGAGTATTGGCATTAACTTTCAAAGTTTAGTAAAATTCTGAACGAAAACCATCTGACCTCAGGGCATTTTTTGTTGGAAGGTTTTAATGACTATTTCTATTCCTATATCTAGAGGTTATATGCCTGTTTTAATTGATTATCTGATCTTGATTTAACTTTGGTAAGTTGTATCTATGGTGAAAATTATGCATTTATTTGAATATACCAATTTGGTGAAGTATAGGTTTTCCAAGCCTGGACTTATTCCTTGAATTTTCTCTGTGTCTGTACCCCATTTTATTTCTAATTTTGTTCATTTAGATTTTTTCTTTATCTTTTAGTTAATTTGTATAAATGTTTTCCAATCGTCTTGATTTACTTAGAGAAGCAGCTCTTTGTTTCATAGATTCTTTCTAGTTTTTTGTTTATATTTTATTTTCAGCCCTGAGTTTAGATATTGCTTATTATCTGCTACTTTTGAGTAAGATGTCTTCATTTTGTTTTTATAAATGTCTAGTGTGCTGTAAGTTAGTAGTATGAGATCTTTCCAGACTTTTATGCAGGTACTTGGTGCTATAAGTGTGTCTCTTATAACTGTCTTCATGTATTCCCTAAGTTTGGGTATGTTGTATATTTATTTTCTTTCAATTCTAGAAAGTATTTAATTTATATCTTAACCCATTTTTCATTCAGCAGAGAGCTGTTTTGTTTCTATTAATTTGTTAGCTTTCTGTGATTCTGTTGTTGATAGTAATCAGTTTAATCTGGGGTGGTAAGATAGGACGTGGGGGGTTCTTTCAAACTTTTTATGCCGTTGAGATTGGGTTTGCATCTGATTAAGTTGTTGGTTTTGCAGAAAGTTTCATGAAGCACAATAAAGAAGTTATTTAGGTATTTCATTTTTAGGTTCAACATTCTTTAAGTACCTCTTAGATCTTGTTGTTTTATGACGATAGGTAGCTCCAGCACTTCGATTTAGTTTTTGTCTAGATGATCCGTCTATTATTGAGAATGGGGATATTGAAATCCCACATTATCAGTGTGCATCAGGCTCAATATGTCATTTAAGCCATAGTAGTGGTTCTTTGACAGATGTGGTTGTCCTTTTGTTTGGGACATAGATGTTAAGACTTGAAACATCTACTTTGTAAAATTTTTTCCTTTATGCACACGTACTGTCCTTCCTTATTTCCTCTGATTAGCTTTAAAGTCCAATTTAAAGTCAGAAATTAAAATGGTTACTAGCTTGCTTCTTAAGTCCATTTGTTTATTGTATCTTTTGTCTATCCTTTACCTTGTAATGATGTCTATCCTTAATATTAAGGTGCATTTCTTACATGCAGCAAAACTATGGATTCTATTTTTTTATCCATTCTGCTCATCTGTAGCTTTTCATTGGGAAATTGAGGAAACTGACATTGAGATAGATCAATGACTAATGATTGTTGATTCCTGTTGTTTTGTTTTTGTCTTTCTTTTTGTTTTTGGTGATGGTATGATGGTGGTAGTAGTGCATGTATACACACACACACACACACACACACACACACACACACACACAAGCTATCTTTCTTTTGACTGCTGGTCTGGAATTATTTACTCTTTGAGTTTTCATGAATGTAGTTTACCTATTTTGGTTGGAATTCACCTTCCTCCACCTTCTGTAAGGTCTTCTTCTCATGCTATGTTGGAATTCTCAGTGCTAACTATGGTTGCTGAAATCTAATGGAAACATATTCTTCTTGCAGTTATTGATTGGGTTTTCACCCTGATGTCTGGGCATCTGGGTTTAGGAAAACTGTAATTCTAGGTTCTAATATCTTGTCTGGTCTTTGTTGGGTGGGATGTTTGATTCCTCACTTTCTGATGCCTTCTCTGTTAAAGAGGTGGCTTTGTATTGCCTGGTAGAAAATTCCTCTGTGGTTCTGACAGATATGGCTCTGGTTCTTGGCAGGAGTGGCAGAAATGGGAAACAATTTAACCTAAAAGTAAGTAGGACTGAGCAGACAGATGCTAAAGTGTTTTCAGTACAAGGACGGGGATTAGAACCTAAATATTGTCTACTAGTCACTCCCCTATTGAAGATTTGAGAATAGGTGATTTTTGGACAGACAGTATAGCCAATTGCTAGATTCTAGGTTCAGCTAGAAACCTATTTTAAAAAATAGTGGTCAAATGGCTCAATGGTAAAGAATAGCTTCCAGGGTGCTCAAATTTGATTTCCAGTGCCCACGATGACAACTCTTAACCATCTCTAGCCCCACTACAGGAAACAGATATCCTCCTCTGGCCTGTACACCAGGTACTACTCAATAGTGAAGCACAGAATACCTGTAAGCAATGCATCCATAATTATCAAACAAACAAACAAACAAATAAACAGATAAGTAGAGCTGTGACTAAATACATACATAAGTAAATAAAATAGATAAGGAGGAAATAGAGAAAGACATGTAACAGTCACCTCTTTTCCATATGCACATAAAAACAACATAAGTAAATTAGATAATTCAGATTTAAAAATTAAGTTTCTCGAAGTGCATGTTTGCTATAGAATATGAGGATTGAAATTCAAACTATCATTTAATACAGCCTGATTTATAGGAAAATAAAAGGTAATAAAACAAGTTATGGATAACTTAAAGAAATATTATGAATTTAAGATAAAACATGACTTGGAATTGCATTGTTAATATACATAATAAATTCATTTAACCCATTATAATCAATAGAGGCAAAGACTATATAATCAAAAGAAAAAGTAACTTTAAGATTAGTGTAGGAAGATCAAGTAATTTATAGAGAGGAAAATAGTAGATAACCTTCAAAGTGTTTGGCACCTAAACTTCATACTAGAAGGTAATGGAGGATGATGATATTTAGCATGGTCCTTTCTTTCTTTATGACTTTTGTCTAGAACACTCTCAAGATTTTAAAAATTTTACCACAAATCCTACATCACTATTAGAATAAAATATTTTGAGTTCATGCAACTATTCTTTTGTCTCACTGAACACTAAGAGGTACATTGAGTGTGTCAGTAAGTTTTAATATAATTTTTTAATTTGTGCATGTCCGTGCATGTGTGTGTGTGTGTGTGTGTGTGTGTGTGTGTGTGTGTGTGTGTGTGTGAGTGTGTGTGTGTGTGTGTGTGTGTGTGTGCACAAGCATATATATGCAATTGCTTGCTGATTCTAGAGAGGGTATTGGATCAAGTCACCGTGTACGGGGGCTGGAAATCAAACTTAGGTCACTGATTCATTTCTGCAGCCTTTAATGTTTGTATTTTTGTTTATTTGTTTTAAAATTTTCTTTGTTCTATTTTTCTTTGTTATTTTATTGGAATAGAGTCTCACTTTATAGCCCTAGCTGGCATGAAACTGTCAGAGCTCTGGCTGCATTTGTCTCTTGAATGATGAGATTAAAGGGATTTTAAAAAACCTTCAATTCATGTTAAAATATTACTAAATAAGCAACTTAGTTATATGCCAAGTTGAGAGGTTTTTTTTTTTTCAAGGTCTCTCAGGTGGTCCTTAACCAAGTAGAACACTATTTCTGATCACTGATCATATACTTTTCTTCTAAAGCAAAACATTTTCCACTTTAACCATAAATGCACTAAGTACAATTACAGAAAATCTAGTTTATGAAAATATCTAGTCATTGAATTCATGCAGTGGCATATAATTGGGCTCTTTACCAAATACTTTACATGAAAATGAGTATGTATCTGGACATCAGGAAGTACAACAACAACAACAACAACAACAAAAACCCCAAAAAACAAAAAACAAAGAACATAGGAACTACAATCAGTCTTTGAGTAGATAATGATAGGAAATGTTTTCTAGAACACAAATAGTTTCACATTACTAGGGACATTGTGAATTTAGGGACCATACTTCCATATACATTATACCTTTCACTTTATCTCCAGAAGTATGATATCAAAGAAACAAGAACCTCATAATTGACAAGTGAAAAGGAATACTATAATTCAAAGTATGTGCATTTCTGAGTTATTGGTAGACCTTTACAGTAGAAGAAAATCATAACTCCTCTTACTTTAAAATGTCCTGGTACTTATTTCAAACAAGAGTTACATTAGAAGGAACATGTGTCGTTACAAACTATTAAAATATCATTTGACACCATACGAGGGTTAAAATATTCCCTGACTAATTTTGTGCCTTTATCTTAATTCTTCTTCCCCTTGAAAAAAAGACAACCAAAACATTTAGATTCCTGAGGGTGATATTGAACAGCATCTCAGATTCAGCAGCATTTTGTAATACCCATAATTAGGCTCTCAGACCAAGATCTAAACTCATCCCTAACCATATTTTCTTTCTACATGCTCTAAAATGACCCTGTCTTGGAAACTGTAAAAGGCAGCTGTTTATACATTATTTCATCAGGTAGGTTTTTATTAACTTCAAATATCTATTAATAACAAACTCACAGAAATTTTATTTTAAAATTATAAAATATATATATCAGAATATGCCTCCTCTCTGATTCAATCCATTAGATGTCTGAAGGCAACAATCCATCTTGCCCATCATTGCTGCCTTGGCTCTGGCTCACTGCTTTTTAAAGAGACCAATCGTTAGAGCATCCTGAATGCTCTCCAGCTCTACCTTTACTTAAAGTTACAGCCCCTGCAGCCTTCTTACACTTCCACACCCTGGCCTTTGCTCATGGAGGCATAACAGAAAACAATGCTAGTCAATTATAAGGACTGCTGTTTGTACCATTCAGCACATAATCACCCTTCCTCTGGGAACAGTGCCCTACATTCCATCAAGACTTCTAATCTTAGCCTCTCAAGTAAGAGAAAGAAATATATGTTCACCATGTCCAAGGCAGTCAGTGTGTGCCCCTCCTAGGACAGCAATCTCAGGGTTGAATACAAACAGAACCCAGGAAAATCAAGGGGGAGATTTTCAACGCTGAAGTTATTTTTATTTGAGTTCTGTAACAGGTAGTTTAATTCCTCCCTCCCTCCCTCCCTCCCTTCCTTCATTCCTTCCTTCTCTTTTTTCTTTTTCATTCTAACTTACCTGACGGTTTAGCTTGCAAAAGTGCCAGACATCTTAGAAATAAATATCCCTCTATGTCAATTCACCCGGGAGGTAGAAGACTAAATATATCTCAACTTGATTAATAAGGCCAACATGACCTCGTAACTGAAATTAGACAAAGATTTTTAGTATAATATTTTTATTCATTCTCTAAGAATTTCGTACAATGAAGTTAAATCATATTCACCCTCCTCTTCCCTCCAACTCCTCTCACATCCATCCCTATTCTATAGGCCTCCAACTTTCTCTTCATTTTAATAATAACCCAACCAAGGTTTTCTTAGCACTCATTAATAGAAAGTTTCAGTGTTTTAACTGGAATAGAATTACACCACTTTATCTCTCCCTTTCCTCCCCAGGCCACTCATGGTTACCCTTTCCCACACCCCTCCCATGGCTTCAACCTTCAATTTGATAACCTCTTTTTTTTATTACTGTTGCATACACATTCTATGTATGTTTATGTGTGTGGATAGATAGATAGATAGATACACATATACATACATACATACACATACATACATACATACATACATCTACAGAGTCGCCTGTTGTTTGTGACGTATATGTGTAGTTTCAAAACTCACCACTCTGCATTAGACAACAAAAAAATATGGGACTCATCCCTGAAAGAGACTAATTTTTATTCTCCCAAGAGTCACCAACTGCCTTTGGCATTTTGTCTATGAATAAGACCCTATAAATTTTCTCTTCTTCCTTATTAATTTACTATTGATATTATTGCCACTTAATCAGAGATCTTGTTAAAAGGTGTTAGGACAGATTTTTCTATATGACTGTTTATTGTAAATGTCCCTACCTGAATTTGCCAACATGTCTGTTCATAGGCAGTTAAATAACATAAGTATGTCTAATCCAGGCAATGTGATACCACTGAAATATCTTTAAAAAATTTAAAAATGTGAATAAATATTAACCACAGTATGCTTTAGAAGGGAGGCGCAAAAGGCTGCAAGCTACATGACACTCTCCTGGAGAGCGCAAAATGAGCAGCATCTTGTCATGGTTGGCTATGGATTCCCGCTGATTTTATTAACCAAGTTGGGACAATTTTACTCTTTTAAGTTCTGGAAGCACTGATGTAGAGGTAAGATTTATTCCTATAATGTTTGGTACCTTTGCCAGAGAAGCCATCTGGCAAATTAGAATAAAAATGTAAGTCTTTATCTTAAAGAAACTAGGGTGTAGGAGATCAGAAGCCTTGCAGAATAGCAAATCTCCTATCATATACTAACCCGGACTGATCATGCTTAGCTAAGGATAAGCCTCAGTCAGATAGGCTTGGTCTCATCCAGGATAATGTACCTGTTAAATTATATTATTTCTCTTCTTTGAATTGGTGGAGATTATATGAACTTCTGGAGGTGGTGGCAACTCCATTACTGTGAAAGTTAGTTTGCCAGATATTATAAAAACAAACACTAGGGATGGGCACATTTTTACCCACATGCAAAATCTTATCTCTATCATTCTGATTTGAAAGGACAGGAAAAAGTATGAGAGAAGTATAATCTCTAACTTTACATATAGTCTAAAGTTGAGAGACTAGAGGTTTGAAACTGAAATAGTAACAGTGAGAAAGTGTGGGAGATGAGCAGAGAATTGAGAAATGCAAAACTGAAAAGTAGGGTATATTGGATTGCTGCTAGGCACACACAGACAGGTGGGGCAAGGACAGTGAAGGCAGAGATAGGTAAAATATTTTGGATTTAATGTATCATAATCAATTCAAGAGAAAATAAAGAATGAGCAAAATACTTCTGGAGTTTAATTGGAAACAAACACAGTAAAATGGGGCCTGGAAATGGAATTAAAATGTGTCCTTTATTCCTGCTGACACCATAGGGTCATAGGTTGATGGAAAAATTCCTCCTCAGAGGAACTGAACTGAAGGTACAGTATCTGGAGGATTGATGAACTCACAACTTCAAAAGATCTGGGCTGGAGACTGTGCCCCGTGCATGTCATCTCCACAATGAGGTTTAAACCTGTTCAAGGGCTTCTATGTGATTTGGCACAGGATTTCATCCAAGAGGATTCCAGGATAACAGGAAATAGGATGGGATTCAGAGTATTGGAGCCATAAGATTTCAATTCCAGGTCTGAATAATAACCAAGATGTTTATATCCAAGCAAAACCTCAAAGGTAAATTTAAAAGCCTGACATAGGAGAGGCAAACTTAGTAGAAGACAGGAAGGTGGGCTCAGAAAGGCTAGCAGGGGTTTCATCCCTGGACATTGGAATTCATGCCATAAAACTTTACATCTCTGGATGTGAACATGTAAGTAATTCTGATTCCCACATAGCCAATATCCATACTGGAACCTAGACCTCAATACTATCCAAAAATCTGTTTTCAGAAGTATTTTTTTCAGCCCTTGCATTTTAAAGTTAAGTAAGAACATGGGTAAGAGGGTCATAGTGGGCAGCAGTTAAGACCATAACTGTTAACTTGGTTCTACTTATTTTGATAGATAGACTATGTGAAAGATGCAATTACAGAAATTTTGATTGTGACTAAGTCTTTGCTAGAATGCTGACTGAAAATGACAAGCACAGAGACTATGGAACCATCATAAGTTAATACCCCTGGAGCCCAGGAGGAAAGCATTTTTAGTGATATTTTTCTTACATATGGATGCAATGATCTTTCCCCTTTTATGAAAATTTCATTGATATGATTGAACATATCGGGGAAAATTGTGATTGAATAAATGCAAGTTGGTTTTAAGTCTGAATTTCTTCAGGAATATCAGCTAGCAATTTCAGTTTTACTGTAGGTGGTAAGGAATTCTCCGAAACTCGTTCTCATGTTGTCTCCACCATGAAATGATTTTGTCTTCATTTGTACAACCTTAGACTGGAGACCCAGAGAGATATGCTGTCTTGATTAAAACCATCTAGCTAGGATAATCATCACAGAAGCCTCCTCCTCTAACAGAGAAAAATAAATACAGAAATGTACAGACAGACACCAAACCCTCCTTTCAGGTCTCACGGAACCCTGAGAAAGAGAAGGTAGGAAAATTAAGAGCCAGAGAGGATGGAGGGCACCAGGCAAACAAGGTCCTGTGAACTAACATGAACAGAACTTAGGTGAACTCCCCGAGACTGGAGGGGATGCACAGGAATCGCACGGGTCTGGACCCGTTGTATTAGGACTTCCAGCTCGGAGTTTGAAATGGAATCCCCGAGTTCGCAAACAAGAGGGTTTCTGATTTTGTGCCTTTTCAGGAGCTCTTTTTCTTCTGGCTTATTTTGCCAATTCCAATGTGTTAGTTCTAATTTTACCTTATGATTTATTTTAGTTTTATTATCCCTTAGAAGCCTGTGAGATTTTTTTTTTTTTTAATGAGAGACAGAAAGTGAGTAGATTCAGATTTGAGGGAAGATGAGGAGTAGAGGGGTTGAAACTGCTATCAGGATATTTTAGGTGAGAAAAAAAAATATTATCAGAAAAGGGAAGCAGCCAACAGGAGAAAGGGAAGAGTAGAGAAGCCAGAGGAAGGACCTTCTACTTAATGAAGGCAGCAGGAATTCAGTTATCGCGTCTTTGAGAATAGTAAGTAAATTCCCTACCAGTTAAAAAGAAAAAAAAAAGGACCCACCTAAGCTCATGCTGGAGAGAAATCCAGTCATTTGATTCAGAGTACAATGTACAATGACACTTCTGCCATGTCACTACTGCTTTAGTGGCTGGTTGTCATGCTCCTGTAACAGGTGAGCAGAACATCTGCATTCCCTACGTCCCTCCTTGAGAAATTTTGATTTTATTCAGTGATGCTTGGAGTCTGCTTTCACCTTATTGGCATCCCTAAAGATTTTCTCATCTGATAGATTCACTTAACTGTGTGTTGTGAGTTAGCAAGGTCATTTGGGAGAGTCCTTCCTAGAGTACCTAATGGAACCTAAGTCTTCCTGAGAGCTTCCCAGGAAACTGGATAACAGAATGAGGACAGCTTTGAAACTAAAGGCCATAGCTCTGTGTCTGATACATGCCCTTCAGTGAGTTAAGTCATCCCTATGAAACTTAATATATTAGTACATTTCATGTTGCTATAATGTTACTGGGGGAGCAGTACTTTATACAAAAAAGAAAAAAAAATAAGAGGTTAACCCATGTTTGACGGTTAAAGTGCATAGCATTTCCATCAACTGATCTGGTGAGGGTTTCCTTGGTTGTGTCAAGTCACAATGGGGAAGAGATCAGTATAGAGCAGTTGAGGTGGCTAGATTATACTTTGATAAAAAATCCTACTGTTAAAAAGTAACTCAACCTCTTTTTCTCTTACTCTCTTCCCATCTTCCCCTCTTCCCCCTTTTCCTCTCTGTCTCTTCTTTACCCATTGCCCTCCCTCTTCTATCTCCATGTATTTATGACTGGCCTCTACTCTTCCCTCTCTCCTCCCTCTCTCCCTCTCTCCCCTCTCCCTCTCTCCCTCTCTCCCTCTCTCCCTCTCTCCCTCTCTCCCTCTCTCCCTCTCTCCCTCTCTCCCTCTCTCCTCCCTCTTTTCCACTCTCCTCCCTCTTTCCCTCTCTCCTCCCTCTTTCCCTCTTTCCTCCCTCTCTCCCTCTCTCCCTCTCCCCCTCTCTCTCCCTCCCCCTTTCTTTGTCTCTACTTCCCAAATCCTGTCCCCTACCCAAAATAAAAAATAAAAATAAAAAAATGTAACTCATTTTCCCAGAATTACCTTTATCACTTTTAGAGCCAGCTCCGGCCAGATCCCACCACACAAAGATTCCTTTTTATACCATCAGTGCTTCCCTGGGATAGCCACAGTCTCAATACAGGAATGGTTGGGAGACACGTAGACCATTCAACCCACAGCACTGGGCTTTCTAATTTCTGAGAGCTTAAGCTACTCTAATGAACTGCAATGAGAATCAGAAGACAGCCTAAGCAGACAATGCCATTCATGATAATTGAAAACAAAGCTTTAAAACTTAAAAGATTGGGGGAAAAAAAACAGGAGAGAAAAATTCAGTCTTGAAAAGTCACAAAGATAAGACCCTACTGAAAAGCAAATGAGTTTTGGATTCATCTATAGGATGTTTTGGTTTAAGATTCCATTTTATTTCTGGCACAAAATTACCCAGTGCATTGACAATATTCTGAAATATCTCACATTAAGAGTTATTAAAGATAGTTGATGGGTTCTTCTTCCACAAACATACTCACACATAAAACCTGCAGGATCTACATTTCAATAGACTTAAATGGAAATTTCTGTCATTCAAAATAAACCCAAGTTAGTGAAGTCTAAAATTAATCCCAGTGTGTTACTGTCTACAAAGGAGAAGGTGGGAATCTATTCTACAGATGACAGTTACTCTGCTGTGATATTAGTGCCTCTGTGAGAGACAGAGCTGATGGACAGTGTGCATTCTGTCCTTTTAACAGGTAACTCAAGTACCACTCCAGGTGGAGTGCATTAATTCTCTTGGCCACAAAGCCAGCACATGACCATGGGCACTATTGGATACAGCTTTGTTGGAGGCACCATGCTACATCTCTGCAGGGACACTTTTGCTTTGCAAGCTGAAATGAATCTGCTAATGAATGATGGAAGAGACACAAGTGGTCCAGAGCAGGGTGGTGATGGGGGTTACTGGCAGGCAGATCTCTGACCTCCACACCCTTCATGAAGTTCCTGTGGAAATAAGATCAGACCTATAGCCAGATTCCTGCTTGGTCAATTATGCATAGTGGCTGTCAGTGAAGTTCACCTGCTTGCATTTTTATAGAAACTGAGAGGTGGTTAGCACAGCTAGACAAAGTTTGAGGATGTTATTCATACATTTATGGAAACAACAGCAGTCTGGAATTGCAACAGAACCCCTCTTGCTGCAAAGCGAAAACTCTACTTACTTCTTTGTATGGAATAAACTCTTAGAGTGACTACATATGTTGTTTCCTTCACCTCTTTCTCAACCCAGCCTTACTGCACTCAGCCTTTACTGAGTATTTCAGCAGGTGGGAGTGACTGTAAAGGGTTGGAGAAGCCCATCTACCAATTTATTGATTGTGCTCCCAATTCCCAATACCTCTGAATATGACTGCAATGGCAAATAGAGTCGGTGAACTCTATTAAAGAGACATTGCACTCATAGCAGAACTAAAAGCAGTCTGATGGGGTCTTGATCAAAAGAAAGCTCAGGCAGAGGACAGATAGAGAGCACCATAGGAAGAGGAGCCTGATGAGCCATGGAGCACCATAGAGTGCTAGTAAAGGACACTAAGCTGGAGAGGCAAGCACTCTTCTTTATGTTGCCTAACTCTGATAAGAGCTGCTGATGTCTCATTCTGGAACATGTCTACTTTGTTGGAGCCACTTAGGCTCTGGAATTTTGTCCTGGGAACCCTAGTGAATTTTATGGATGACTCTGCTTTCTAAAACCGTGAGCCTCAAACCCTGGCAAGTTTCTAGAACATCAGACAAATTAAGGCTCAAAGTTTAGAACCAGATAGGAGTTAGTGTTGTCTCTACAAGTCTGAAAGAGCTAGTTTGGATTCTCTGCTTAGAGGTTTAGAATCACAATCTTTAACATGGCCCTTTGCTGGCTTAATAATTTAGTAAAGCCACTTAAACTAAATGTGCCTTTTGTTATAGTTAACTAGCTGGGCTCCCATTTGTTTTACAAGAACTCTGTAACTGGAAAGAGAAATCCTTAGTATGAGCAGTTCAGGGCTCTTCAGTATCCAAAAAATCAGATCTGTGTTGGCTGACTTAATCTTGAGTTTTCAAAGCTAAGGACGTGTTGGTCCAGTCTGTAAAGGCCAGCGACTTGTGGCTTCAGGTAACTGAGTTGGAGGCTTACTGCTCTGAGATTTAGCCACCAGTGGTTCTAGCACTGCATAGTAATGTTCACCAGTTAGAATCAGGGAATAGTGGTAGTAGGTAATGCCTGACAGTGTTATAGCTACTGGTTACATGTTGAGATTTGGGAGTGGATGGAATTATAGCTGTTGGTGCTACTATGCTAGAACCATTGGTCCTTGACAAGGTCTAATGTTACACAGCTCTTAACACTGGTATTTAAACCTTTGTCTTGGTATACTTGTTTTTAAGATAGAGTCTTTATAGCTTGGCTATACTAGAACTCACTATGTAGAGCAGGATGGACTTGAAGTCACAGAGATCTACCTACCTCTGAATCCCATATGCTAAGACTAAAGTCACATAGCACTCCATCCAGCTCTCTTTCAGTTCTTAACAATTGCCAGGCTTGTAGTTCTTATGCCTAGAGCATCAAAATCTTGGCAGGTATGGTTTAGCATCTACCTACAACTCTTCCTGTGACCAAGGCCCACAGTTTCAATATCTCAATTTGCCTATATCTCCACCATCCATCACTGTCTTTGTTAATACTGATTCTCGTTGGTTTTGTGTCCAGTTACTCTCTGGAACTCTTCAGGTGGTCTCTTGCCATTGCTGCTCCTCTAACTGCAAGTACTCTTGAAGTCTCCAGGCTGCAAGCTGCTGCTGCTTTTATAACTGCCATTTAACTACCAAAGCTTCCATTGGCTTCTCTATGTGTCCCCAGCTCAAGCCATTCTTCTAACAGATAAGTTCAGAAATCAGCAAGAAAAGCTAGCTTTCAGTGAAAGAAGAAAACTTTCATTAAGTCTAAGTCTGAGTTGCTAGTGACAAATAATGAGGGAGTGTTCTGACAGACTTGAAAGGTGAGTAAAACATCTTACTTATATAGCCATAAAGTGGTTGTGGGATTGGTCTGTGCACCAGTAATTACACACCACTCATACAATTGAAAGGTCATGACCATGTGGACCATTAGTTACACCATATCCATACAAATGAAAGGTCATGGTCAATACTAAACTGAGGCCTTCTTCTGGGATATCAGGATATGTGCTCCCTCTTTTGTTTGAATGTACATAGCTACAGAGACCTCTAGTGTTCACCCAGGCTGGTCTTTCTTAGACTGTTGGCCTTTTGTGGCTCTGAGTTGAGTTGGGGTGTAGGAACACTTTATTTTACCAGGCAGACAAAAAGGGGAGGCACTAGATTGAATTTACTCTATGCTTGCTATCGGGTGATAGGCTCATGGGAAGCAAGGATACACTTCTCAGGACATGGGTGAATGCACCTGTGGGTGGTGGCCTCATTCCAAGTGAGAAGCAACATAGGCTGAGGATGAAGCTGGGGTTCCCAGGCCCCAAGCTTCCAGTCACCACTGGAAATCACATGGAGTTTGGAGCAAAGGAGATCCTCAGGTTGAAGACAACGAGCCTAGAGCCAGGTAATGGGAAACTCTGCCTTACCTCAGAGGTGGTGAGTCCTGAAGCAAGGAGGGGCCTTCTTCAGGAGATTTAGACAGCACGGCTTTGTAGACAAAGACTTCTTCCAAAAGAAGTGGTTCTTGATAAAGGAGAGAGTTCATGCTTATCCATACCATTTATTTACTGTTCATAATGGGAAATGGGTATATACCATCTCATCAGGGTAGATCAGAAATTAAATACCTTTTGCAGAAAGGAATGTCTGATAAGGGAAGCTTATTGGCTAAACCCTCAGGGCCCATCTATATACCTTAATAGCATGGAGAACTCTGTTATGGGAACAACATAATTAAAGTGTCCATAACACATGGACTTCCATGACTCTAGTGTAGCCAGTTTCTGCTAAAGGACATAAATGGTGACAGTTTTGTCCTCATGGCACCTAGATAAGAGTATATTCTGTTAATTCTTTGCTCTTTACTGGTTTAATCAATCATTTCCAGACATAATGAAAAAGGGTTATTAACAACAAATCCTTAAGTAAAGCTCAACTGTAATACTTATAATAATAACACTTAAGAGTGCTTACCAATATTTATCACATCTTATAACTCCCACTTTTGTGTCCTGGGGAAATGGTTGGAACCTCTGAATATAGGTACAGAATCAAGAAAGCCTATGAAGATACTTTTGTAGAGATATGTGTTCCAGGGAAAACTACAAATTCACAAAGCCCACATGGAATAATTTATCTATCTATCTATCTATCTATCTATCTATCTATCTATCTATCTATCTATCTATCTATCTAAACCAGGCAAGACTTCTTTCTATACAGAGGCAGCAGGCTTTATATTTTCCTATGGTTAATATTATTTGGACAATTCTGTTTATCCTGAAAATTCTCTGGATAGAGGCCTTCAGAAAGTCTTGTGACTTTTTCACAGCAAGGTGTACTTATTTAAAATTAGATGTTAACATACATATTTTCTGTAGAAAACCATTTATTTTGCTAAATGTGCTATTTCAGTGCTTTGTAAAAATAGTTTTACATTAGATATATAATAAGTAAGTAACTTGATAAATGGATGTAAGTATATAATAACATGGTGCTGAGTCAGGAGCACCTTCCAGGAAGGAATACAACTTTTTTTCTCTACTAGTAGTGGGAGAGATTTTAAGTTGTTTATCTCTGATGCTGTCACAAAGTATAATGAAACTAAAAAGATGGGGAACACATGTTTATGATGAGTGGAGAAATGAATGGACCAGACCAGCCACAGCAGATACAATGTTCTGCCTATACATGGAAAGACACTCCTTATTACATTTGAAAAACAATTTTGAACCTGACACTTATTTAAATATTTCTTCAGGGTATAAAGTAAACCAGGAATAATGATTTTGTAATATACAGTAGAAAAGAAAAGGGAGATATATTTTACAATGAATATTATATAATCAAATGAGAGGCAGAACCAGCTCAAGCCAATCATCTTCTTAAGATAAGTGATCCCTTTAATTTTATGTTATTGATTTTTAAAATAAGGGGTTAGCAAGCACTTTTGAATGAATGTCTCATAACATAGATGATAGATAGATAGATAGATAGATAGATAGATAGATAGATAGATAGATAGATAGAGACAGATGATTGATAGATGACAGACAGTAGGTGAATGAATGAATGGATGGATGAATAATGAATAGGTGACAGATTAACAGATGAGAGATTATTTTCTCAGTTCATTCATAGAAGGATAGATAGAAGATACAGAAGGATAAATTGATAGAAAGAGAGAAAGAAAGAGAGAGAGAGAGAGAGAGAGAGAGAGAGAGAGAGAGAGAGAGAGAGAGAGAGAGAGAGAGAGAGAGAGAGAGAGAGAGAGAGAGAGAGAGAGAGATTAAACAATTAGTACATGTGGGTTTTGTGGACTGATTTTCCCTGGAACACATACCTCTATTAGCTATTGATCTAAAAGAAACCCTTATGTTAATAGTATGAAATTTACACAGCTGAGAAGCAAATTCTAAAGGAAAGTGCCAGCTAGGAAATAAGAGTTAATTCTATAAAACCTAGTCCTTGTCTTAGTTCTCATTATTAACTACTTGATAATTTATTTCCCTGAGTCTAAGTGCTCTTGTTTACAAAAAATGGAAATGTGATTATGGGCTCTAATTCATAGCTCATGGCAATCATCTCTGAAAGCTGGTTGCAAAGAAAAGAGTAGGTTCTGATGTCAACACTTGGGGTTATAACTGCATCAAGATAAGTGACTCTCCAACCCCTTTGAGAAGGTGTAAAATTAGAGGTGAACATTAATGTGTTTCATGGTATTCATAGTCCTACATATTCACATTAAATACTACATTAACTTGCTTCAAGTAAACTTGTGACAAAAAAAAACAAAAACAAAAAACAAACAAACAAGCAAAAAACTAATTAATGTAAGAAGCAGACTCAACTGAGGCCACAACGTATACTTGTCTCAGTTGTCAGATTCAATCCAGGGCTTTCTCAGAGACATGGAGAAATGGGATGGGAGTGTCACCTGTAGCATGCTTTCCTTTTTTACACTCCATCTCTTTCCCTCTTACATTGTCATGGTTACTCATGTCGTCATTACTGTGTCATTATACAACAGCAACGTTAGTGGGTCAACACAGACTAAGTACATGTGTTATTCAGGGCGTCATGTCAAGAAACTCAAAGCATCTTGACTGGTATTGAGGGAACTGTCTGTGGCATGAGCTTACTGCTTATGACCCCATTGGCCTCAAGGCTTTCTATCTTCAGATCTCTTAGTCCAACTCTGGAATGAAGCTGAATCTAAGATATAGTTCTTCTTTCTCTGTTTCCATTTTGCTAAGACATTGGCCACAGGTTCCTGTCCTTCCCTCATCCCATAATGTCAATCATTTGAGTGACTCCTACAGGAGAGAGGATTCAGTGTCCTTGGTGAAAAGAGGAGGTTCAAGGAATTGATAGGCACAAATAATGCTTTCTATGGGCTCTAAAAGGTCTTCTAGAAATTTCTAGAATTAACTTATAGTAAGTGTGTAAATTGGCCCAGTGAATGAGTGTCTTGTTAAATGCAGTGTTTTGCAAAGTAAAACAGCTAGCAAATATCTGATCAGCACCTGAGTCTGAGCCTCACAGGATTTTTCATCCATTGTATATTCACATTCATTAGACTATTATCATATTGGCTTTGCCTCTACCTCTTCAAGTGGGGATTTCTGGTTTCATTGGAGACTGGGTTGTATTATGTGATGTTTTTCTGGAGGCTGTCTTATGCGAGGGTGTTTTCCTGAATCAGACACATAGTAGAATATTTTGCTGAGAACAGACACATGGTACTTTTTCTGGAAGCTCTCTGGTGTAAGGGCATGCAACATTTTGCTGGAGCAGACACATGAGGGGACATGTGAAGCTTGGAAAGAGTACAGGTGTAACCCAGCAGACAGTGGACAATGCTCTGGCATTGGTTCACTTTGTTTTCTTTGCTGGTCTTTGCTTGTCAGAACTTCTGGTGGTATTCTTGCTGTTTATTGCTGCTTCAGCAGACTCATGCCTATTGGCGGAGTCTCATGGTTTCTTCTGGATTGAGCAGCTGCTGCCATTTCATGGTTGGTGTTTTGCTAGTGGATTGAACTGCTTACAATAAAGATTCTAATCACCCCCAAAGAACTACTTCTAAACAGGTCCACATCTCCATTCTATTAGCCGCCTTCTTCCCCTGCCTTTGGTCAGTGGGCTAAAGGGAGGTTGAATTGTTTAAGAACCCTTATTAAAATAGGTTTGGAAAAATATAAGCCTACAACCTCTCCTCACCCTACTGTATTATTGCTTTGCTTGGTAGGTGTTGAAATGCAAACATATTAATAAACCAAGAGATGCCACCAGGTCTTCCTCAGAGGCCACCCCTGAGAGGTTTTCCCAGCTCAGACTGATCATTTCCTCCCTAGCCTTTTTCACAGAAACCTTTTCCCTTATTTCAAAGTTACTGGCATTTTTTTTTTAATAGACAGTAGCAGCAACCTCCTTAATCTTTTCTTGCTTTTAGTCTCAGCCTACTCCAATTTATCCCCCACACTGTAGCCAGAGGTAGCTTTTAAATTGTAAATTTGACAAAGTAATTTGCTGCCTAAAACCTGTCAGTGTCTACCAGTTCCCTTCATGACAGCATTCAAAATCCTTAAGGAGCCTTTCAAATCACCTGGTAAGCCAGCCCAAACAAGGGTTCACACTTCATCTCTTACCCCACCTTTGAGGAGTGCTTGCAGATTCAAGCAGCTACAGAAAGATGGAGAAAATGATATGAGCATATAGGGATCATATTTTTTTTTCTTTCTCCATTCTCTGACTCTAGCTAACTTGCTTATGTGCAATACATGTTACCCATTGCTGAACCACATTTGCATTTGAACAGCAACTTCACTATTCAAAGATAGAAAAAGATCAGGGTGGTTGTGGGGTTCTCTATCTCCTATTCAAACTTCACCTACTCACCTTTTAGGAATTAAAGAAAAAAAAAGAAATTCCTTAAAGGTGACCCTGGAGCATCTTCTTGCAGCGTGTAGCTTTTCTTTTCTATCCTTCCGTTGACCTGCTTTAGGATCAGCACCCATGTAATGAATGCTATGGTTTCTCTGCCTACACTTGGCTGGAGCTGAAATAGATTCTGAGAAAACTCCTCATCTGCTTTAGAGAGAGTAAGAAAGGGACAAAGTGCAAGAATAGGCATCTTCGCAAGAGGCAATCCGTTTCCAAGTTAAACTCAATGTGACAAGGGCATGTCCAATAACTAAGCTTTCATTCCCAAATGCAGTCAAAGCACACACGGAAAGGAAGAGAATCAGAATTGAACACAGAGAATTGGCAGTCATAGGACATACTGCATTCAGAGAGGCTGTACTGGAGGATGCTCTGCAAATGCGCTGCTGACAAAGCACGCCGTAGTTACAGTGAGCTGTGTGTCCAAGTAGTCGGGAATGGGTACTATGGATAAGCTGTAAAATAAGGCCTCAGGAAGTGATTATGCTCTAGTTAAATGCATATTGTATGGTCCTCATTCATTACTATAGATATTCTCAGTTCTTTAATATAGTCACAAAGTCTTATATCATAGAAAATATATGTTTTGTTAAATTATTTAAAAGTAAAGTTACTCATCCAGACACAAAAACCTCAAGGAGAACGGCTGGATACATAGAAATTCCCCAGCTCCATCACTGATGATGATGCCAAATTATACATGTCATTCAATGAATTTGCTTAGCTAATACTGTTGACTTTTAATAGATAGCTGACATAGAAGCTGAGAATATATAACTAAACTAGTCAGAAAGTAGACTGATGTTGTTAAAATGTTGAAATATAGTATTAAGCAAAGATATGAAAAACAAGATCATTTTTGATAATTTTTGGATAGGAAAAGACATGAAGCAATGTAGGCAGTATCAATAAACTTAGGAAAAGATTGAGATGAGTTGGCATCTCATGATCTACACGACGAAGATGACAGCTTATGACACCAAGGTTAAAAGATCCTGAGAATGTCTCCTTAGACTTCACACAAATCAGCTTACAACAGAGGCGTGGCGAGTTTCCCCTTCATAGGAAAGGAACAGCTGATAGCAGATCCAGCAATCGGGAGATTTGAAAAAAACATGTAAAAGTGACAGCTGACTTAATATCTCTCAAAAATGTAATAGACAGTTCTAGATATATTTGTTTGGTTGAATTTTCTTTTTACAGTATTTGCAATCTGGTTATAACAGAAAGTTAGCAGTTCTCGTTCTCATTTTTTCTGATATTGATAATGAACCTCAGGGTGATCATAGGTGTGGTCCTCAGGTTGTATGACTAAGCAAAGGTAAGATGAAATCTAGAATACTGAAACAAGAGTCAGAAAACTTCAACCTGTAGCTTATTCCTGTCAGTCACCTACTTTTTAATGGAAAATTTAACCAACTTTGCTTCTTATCTATTGTCACCTTGGCATGACTTGTGTCATCTAGAAAGATGGAGGCATGGCCTCCATCAGATCGCCTCATGGGTATGTTTGTCAGACATTGTCTTGGTTAATATTTGATGTGATAGAGTCCATCACACTGTGGCTGCTGCACCCCTGGGCAGGTGGTCCTAGGTTATACAAGAAAGCCATCTGAGCAGGTCATGAAGAACCAATCAGTAAGCATGGCCTTAACTTTATTTTCTATTTCCAGGTTCTTCCCCTGGGCTTCTGTCATGACTTCCCTATATGATGGATATAAGGTGGAAGGTGAAGCCAGTACTTCCTCAAGTTGGCTTTTGTCAGTTGTTTCATAATAG
Source organism: Mus pahari (assembly GCF_900095145.1). Classification (NCBI taxonomy): domain Eukaryota; kingdom Metazoa; phylum Chordata; class Mammalia; order Rodentia; family Muridae; genus Mus; species Mus pahari. The sequence goes on along the minus strand of NC_034602.1, from coordinate 33,158,276 downwards.
TAATAGGAAAAAAAGTAAGAAATATAATAATTTCAGAAAATAAGGGAGATACAGAAAGCAGAGACCTGGCTTGTAAAGTTTCAGAGGAAGTCAAGGACTCTGCAAAGTCTACTTGTGTGACATTGTGTACTACAAACTTATGGTTTCTGGTCAGCTGGGGCTGAGGGATCAGTTGTGACTAATAAAACACAAGCGCGCCTATCTCTTTCCTTCAGTTACCAACAATCTATAGCTGTTTTTCTAAACTCATTTATGATGCTGAATAAACAAAAGAAATTTGGTTTACATTTCTATGTTATAGTCCACCACTGAAGAATCCAAGTCAGAAACTCAAGCAGCTGGTATCACAGCCATAATCAAGAGCAAAGAGAGAACAGATGTACACGTGCTTAGATTCAGCTATCCTGTGCTTTTTTACATTGTGTTTTCTGAAATCAAGGACAGCCATTTCACAAGCTGGGAGAAGAACTGTCAACTTCTAATGCAGGCAAGGAAACCCAAAAGTGTTCTCATTTCTACCTATAATCTGAGAAAAAGGTGATCACAGAGACATAGAACCCACCTCTTAATGGGAGGAATATAAAAGAATGTCTTCTCTTTAAAACTCCATTCTGGCTACTAACATCAAATGTTGTGCATTCCTCCTAATGAAAAATACACTGATTCTTGAGGTCTTTTAAGAATTGTATAGTACAGTGATAATAAATTAATTCCTAAGGTCCTTTTTTAGATAACTTCTTGCCTTTAGTTACTAAAGTAGATCTCTTTAGTTTCTGGCTTCTTTAGATCTAAATGAAGAGATTGGGCCTGTCTTAGACTGCATAGCAAGCCTATGTCTCAAAACAATAGGAAAAGAATTCAGTTAGTCCTTTCTAAGTTCCCTGAGAAGATCATCATCTAGCATGGACTTTAATCACATCAAGCTAATGAATACATAGTTCTGCAATATCTTATTATTTATATGAATCTAGATTATGGTTTGGAAATCCACATATGATCATGATTTAATTTTATTATCTTCAAAATGTCACTTTAAGACAAAGCTACTATGAGTTTTGCATGTTCTTGCAAATACATTGACTTCATTGCCATTGTGGCGCAGAGGATACGTATGCAGTCCCTCCAACTTTCCCTTTCATTTTATCTTGGACCAGATGGACACTCTTGTGATGTTATGCAATCGGATTCTTCTACAGTCCACGTACATCATAGACTTTGGAACAAGCACAGATGTGATCCCTTGTTTTGCTGATGGATTCTAGGGCTTTGTTTATTTTCTAATACCTCAGTTTATCCCTGCTATCCTCTACTTTACTTTCTGCTCAGTTAGAAATGATTTACTCAATCACAATTCCTGTATTTGATTTATCCCAAGGTAGGAGGGTCTGTTTCTCTGATAAAATCCAAACTAATACAAGCAAAACAGTGAGCTAAAGGGTGATGGACAATAACAGGAATTACATATAAGGATAGGCAAAGATGTCATAGGAGAACATGCAAAGCTTTTGCAGAAATGACATTTTACCTGTTCTTCACATTTTTCACAATATGAGAAGAATAGGGAATTAGGACCAATTTATGCTTATTGACAACTACTGGGATTTTCTTCTATAACAAGTTACTGTAACCTGTAGGCTTTCTCATTGACCTTGTACGAACCCCTATCTAGTCCGGAAGGTCTTGGGATTCATAACACCTGACTCATAGCCTCTCCCGTTCTTTTCAGAAACCTCCTTAGAAAGTTGCTATTTATTCCCAGGCATGGCAAGGCCAGAATGGAGGAACTTAATGACTTCCTCCTTCTTCCTGAGCTGGCTTTTTGTGGCTCTGCTTGATTACTGTATTTGTCATATGTTCCCAGAACTTCAGGCACAACCATACCAAAATGTATGTGTCTTTTAAAAGCTCTCTGTCAAAGGGAACATCAATCACTTCTGAGGCTAAATATAAGACAGTTGTTGCATAAGGTTTCTATATGAAACTGCAGTACCTGAGTTCTAGCCATGAATCTAACACAATTTAAGATACAGCTGATGACTAATAATTGCTTATTTTCAGTAGGTGGCTGGTGATCATTGTGTTCCTTGTAAAATTTGAATTTATTAAATTTATTCATTATTTTTTTTTCTTCATTAATTTTTTAGACTAGGTGTTCTTTCTTTTTAAATTGAGAGTATTTATGTGATTCTAGACCTTTTTTTGTATCATTAAAGGATCTCTTCCTCCCCTTCCCCAAAAAATTATACAGAGAACCCAGTGCAGGCACCTTCATGACTCACACTTGCTACTTCAAACTCTGTGAGCCCATATGACCCCTACTTAGTTGATGTAGTGAGTCATGTTTGCCTGATGTTCTCCATCGCCTAAGACTCTTTCAATCTTCCCTATCCCCATTTTCCTTGGGGTTCCCTAATGTCATAGGGGAGGGAGACCTCTAATTTATGCTCTCTCTTTCCATACTGTCTGCTGTCGTCTCTGTACCCACCTCCATCTTTTGCCAGAAGAAACATCTCTAGTGACAATTGGAAAAGACACCAACATACGTTGAATATAGCAGAATAGTTTTTTTTTTCAATCATTTCATTAATTTTTTTGTGCAGGAGGGCAGCACCAGTTGTATTTGTTTAAATTCTAGGTCTCTGGGCCGTCCAGACTCTGGTTCAGGCAGTATAGGGCACCGGCTCCCTCTTGTGGGATGGGCCTCATGTTAGCTCAACTATTGATTGGTCAATCCCACAAATTGTGTTCCACTATTGCCCCAGCACATCCTGTGGGAAGATCAGATTGTAGGATAAGAGTTTTGGGGCTGGGTTGTTGTCCAAAGATCTCTTTTTTATATTCTACAGAGTACCTTCACATGCCAAAGAGACTAGAGTATAGGTTTGAAAACTCCATGCAAGCACCAACTTGTCCTCTCTACAGTCTACATTTAATGGACTGTGTGAATGTTGCTCTTAGTAATGAAGCCCCACCTTCAGTTTTCAGAGAACAACTTTTTGTCCTAGCATTAGCCTGCATTGTTTGGGGATCTCCGCAGTACCCCCTGTCCTACAATTTAAGCAAATGCAATCCAGTCACTGGAAGCCTGGCCTTGCTACAAATGATGGCCAGTTCAGAGGCTGTATCCTCCATTACATGGAATCATCACCATGATCACCTTCATAGATTTCACTGTCTTTTCATGTCTCCCTATCCCATCTATTTCTGCCAGCACTCTCTACCTTTCTCCCTCCATAAATCTTTCCTACATCTGTCCCTACCTATACCCAGTCTATCCACAATATCTATTTTATGGTCCCTTCTCAGGGAGGTTCAGGTGTACCCCTAAACCACTCTTCTTTACCTAAACTCTCTGAGTCTTTGTGTTGTAGCTTGCTTATTGTTTAGTTAACAGATAAAATCCACTTACAAGTGAATACCTAGAATATTTGTCTTTCTGAGTCTTGGTTACCCCATTCACAATTGTTTTTTCCAAGTTGCAGTCATTTGCATAAAATTTCATGATGTCATTATTTTTTGGTAGCTGAGAAATACCTCATTGTGTAAATGTACCACATTTATTTCATCCAGTCTTTAGTTAAGAGATATCTAGGTTGATTTTAATTTCTGACTATTATGAATAAAAAGCCACAATGAACACATTTCAACAAGTGTCAAGTATCCATGTGGTAGGATTTGGGTGTCCTTTGGGTATATGCCCAAGAGTAGTGTCCTTGGTCTTGAGGTAGACTACTTCTCAATATTCTGAGAAATTGAAATATTGAGTTTCATAATGGCTCTATAAGTTTGCATTCCCACCAGCAATGGAGGAGTATTCCCCTTGCTCCACATTCTTGCCATCATTTGCTTCCACTCGTGTTATTGATAGTAGGTTTTACATTTTTCTGACAGTTAATGATATTACACATTTCTTTAAATGTACCTTAGCCATTTCATATTCCTTTGTTGAGAATTCTCTGTTTAGATCTGTACCCCATTTTTAATTGGATTATTTGTTTATTTAACATCTAATTTCTCGAGTTTTTTTTATATATTTTGGGTATTAAACATGAATTGGATGTAGATTGGTTAAAATAGTTTCCCATTCTGTAGGCTGCCCCTTTATCCAACTGACATTATCCCTTATATTAAAGTACTTTTCAGTTTCATGATGTTCCATTTATTTATCATTGATCTTAGTGCTTGCTCTTTTGCTGTTCTTGGTTTTTTTCAATGTTATCCTTCAGTTCTGTATATTAGTATTAGAAAATACAAAGAGTTGAACTTCTGATAATCAAGGATTTCACTTCTTATTTTCAAATATTAATTTTCTGCAGGGTTCTCAAAATAAGAAAGATATATGTGACAGCACTCAACTATTGGGAGAACATTGTAGAAACTCCTTATTTAGGACCAGGAGATTCAAAAACAAACTCTGGATGTTGTTGAAGCTCTATATGGAGTCAATTACAGGAATATAAGCATATGCATCCTGTATTGGTCAGTTCCTTCTCCACTGTAGACCACAGAAAAGAGAGCCAATGCACATAGAGCACAGGTGGCACCTTAGCTGGCTCCTTATCTACAAAAGACAGACAGCAGTATAAAGTGACAGATTTGATAAGATCTAGTGTAGTGGAGGTTAAGACTATAGTGGCAAAGTTCCTTCTGAGTTTAACCTTTGAATTTCTGGTCAAGCAATGTTGACAAGAATTTCATGTTAAGTTGTGGGAGAACACACAAATGCAAAGAGAGAGAGAGAGAGAGAGAGAGAGAGAGAGAGAGAGAGAGAGAGAGAGAGAGNGAAGAGAAAAGAGAAGAGAAGAGAAGAGAAGAGAAGAGAAGAGAAGAGAAGAGAAGAGAAGAGAAGAGAAGAGAAGAGAAGAGAAGAGAAAAGAAGAGAAGAGAAGGGAAGGGAAGAGAAGGGAAAATATATTTGTCCTTGTTTAAGCTTCAGGCCTGTCTATTTCCATGTATATAAAGAAACATGAATCATATATTAATACACAGGGATAGAAGATAGACACTGAAAGGAAAAATCCCTCACATGTCTAGAAGCTATGTATTATCTTTTCTCTGGATACATAGAAAGAACAATTCACAAAAGCATACACACATGTATTTCACCTTGATCTACCTTGAAGCTTTCTGTTAAAAAAATGAAATAACTTCAGAGATTATTTTTCCCAAACCTTGGTGAAACTAGAGAAAACAGCAGCATTTGTACTTCCACATCATTGTGTATCAGTACTGTCATTTCATGAGTATTTGTGCATACTCCTTGTGACTTGTCCTTGCTCAGGAGATGAGAACTCTTTGGTCCTCAATAGCTAAACCCTTTTGAAAATGAGAGATAAAAGATAATGTTCTCAGTTCCTGTCAGTTTTATCATTAGATAAGGAACCCTCATCAACTAAGATTCTTTGAGCATCTTAAAGACAAAGTGAAAATGCAGAGTTTTATCATTTGGGAAATGATTTCATATTCTGTTTTTTTTTAAATAAGAAAAAGAAAGTCTCTGGTGCATGACTGCTCTTTCAGCAGAAAAGAAATGGTGATTTTGCCCAAGCTAAAAATAGGGTTTTTTTTAAAAAGTCACATTATTTATAAATAGCACTGCTTCAATGAATGCATGTTTGGTCAGAAGGAACAGTTCAAACAAAAGCATAAACTAAAAATATATCTACTTAACTGTCTTATCAAGCCTATGTAAAAGATTTATTGCTATGGCATATAGATTATGGAAAATAGGAAGATAATGAAGAAGTATCCATAGCACCGGGAACAGGAATATGTATCCTTGTTGTTCATTTATTTGGCAGATCAGGGGCCTGATGTTTAGAGAAGAAGGTGTGTGAACTACGAAAAATGTGTGTCAAAATGGGACTCTATTTCTGACCATGGGTTATTTTCACCCATGGTTTCACTTCCTGCAGCCATTCTGACAGTCAAGGAAATTTCTATGTATCCAACTGTGTCCTTTTTCCTAGTTGATCCTAAACTCAACTGGATAAAGAAGAACGAGGGACAGTGAACACTAAAAGAGACTTGGGAAGAAACATCTTAACAGATCAATTGATTAAGAAACTCAACTGATGTACTGGCAGAGACTTCAGGCAGGAATAAAGGTTCTGTGGAAAGGAGCTTGAGAGAAGCCTAATCTTCAATATCAGGACACTTATGGTATAAGCAATACAGTAATATGATACCAAATTGTCTGTTAAAAATACAACTATGTATTTCTTTAACATTCACCCATTCACCAAATTTCATTATATTTATATGTGGACATTCACATCTCAGGTGAATTTCATTTTTATCTATTCTTTCTTACTTGAATATATACGCAAATATGTTTGTGTGTGTGTGTGTGTGTGTGTGTGTGTGTGTGTATGTATGTATGTATGTATGAACTTTTCAAACCTTAGGGACATAAAAATGATAAATTCTCAAACAAACAACATGTAGAAATACAGCATAAAAATGTCATATTACTAGCTGTCTTCTGTGAGGTTCTGCCAGTGCCTGGCAAATACAGAAGTGGATGCTCACAGTCATCCATTGAACGGAGTACAAGGTCCCCAATGAAGGAGCCAGAGAAAGTACCCAGGGAGCTGAAGGGGTCTGAAGCCCCATAGGAGGATCATCAATATGAACCAACCAGTACCCCCAGAGCTACTTGGAACTATACCGCATAGTGGAACTTGTGGCCCTAGCTATATGTGTAGCAGAGGGTGGCCTAGTCAGTCCTCAATGGTAGGAGAGGCCCTTGGTCCTATGATGGCTCTATGCCCCAGTATAGGGGAATGCCAGGACCAGGAATGGGAGTGAGTGGGTTGGGGAGCAGGGGGAGGAGGGAGGGGATAGGGGATTTTTGGAGGGGAAACTAGGAAAGGGGATAACATTTGAAGTGTAAATAAAGAAAATATCTAAAAAAAAAGAAAAAAAAGAAAAAAATATCATATTACAAACGAGTTATTCAACTTCTTAGCAGTTCTTTAATAAACTTTATTTTTAAAGAGGACATTTAGCTTTTCAGAACTTTTGGGTAAATGTTCAACATTTTCACATATGTTCTTACCTTCTATGGCTTTGTCAATTAGCTATGTTTTGTCATTCATGTTCATATAGCATATTTATCACAACTAATTGGCTCACATTGACCTATCATTGTTACCAGAAGTTTCTAACTCATCTTAGGGTTCAGTTTTGCTATTTCATTTCCTCTGGACTTTGACAGACACATGGTGGCATGTATGCATGGCCACAGCATCACCCCAAATAAGGTCCCAGGTCTCTCTTTACTGTACTTCACCTATTCAACCTGCTCCCTGTGAAATGCCTAACTGCTAAATGTTTTACTGCATTTATTCTTTTCAGAATATTGTACAATGAGATAATGACTCACTCACTCCCATTCCTGGTCCTGGCATTCCCCTATACTGGGGCATAGAGCCATCATAGGACCAAGGGCCTCTCCTGCCATTGAAGACTGACTAGGCCATCCTCTGCTACATGTATAGCTAGGACCACAAGTTCCACCATGTGGTATAGTTCCAAATAGCTCTGGAGGTACTTGTTAGTTCATATTGATGATCCTCCTATGGGGCTTCAGACCCCTTCAGCTCCCTGGGTACATTAGTTTTGGATTGCCTTTATTCTCTGAATAAAATGTATCTAATGCTCCTCCATACCTATGGTGCCTATGTTATTATTACTCTTTGCATTTGAATCACACTTCCTTCTTCTAATGTTCCAAATCTATTAAACTACATAGTGGAAGACATCTTAATTCCTTCCAACTTTTACAGTTATAAGTGGAATCTGCTGTAATACTGCATGTGGACATACTTTTAATCAGTTAACACCTAGGATGTTTTTAGCTGCACAAGAAAGGTTTTATTTTGTTTTGTTATATTTTGTTACATTTTATTCATTTTTAAAATATAATTTTTTAAGAATTTCATGTATTATATACTACCTCTACTTTTCTGCCACATCTCCTTACCAACTATGAAGCTGAACAAACATTTTTCTGCTCATTTGGACAAATAACAAGATTCTTATTCCTGGATACTGTGGTAACAGTATGCTTGAGTTTATAATAAACTAGCAATTGGCTTCCAAAGAGACAGCACTGTTTCTATACCCACCACTAACGACTAAGATTCCCTATGTCCCACATCTCTTTCTGCACTTGGTTTTGTCTGTGTTCTCAACCTCAGCCATTTCAACAGATTCATATTGATGTTCTTGCTTATCTTGAAATTCAAATGACATAATAGATTGATCATCTTTAAGATGTGAATTTACCGTTTGCACATCTTTAACTGTGGCTTATTTGTGTCTTATTTGCTGGCCATGGTTTTTAGTGTTGGATTTTAAAGTGTACTTTGAAAACGAGTTCTCCTTTTAAATGATTTTTCATAGACTCACGTATCTTTTCATGCCCATATCAGTTTATTTTTTCAGAATAGATCTCTTAACTTCAGCGACGTCTACCACTTTACTTACTCCCTCGTCTGCCATGTTTCTGGTGTTAGACCTAGAACTGTCTTGTTGATCCAAACCCATCTAAACTTTCTCTACTGTTTCTTTGTGGATTGCTTAGTTTCCACTTTGCATCTAGACCTATGGATAATTGGAATCCTGTGTAGACAGTGTTTTGCATGTGGCTGTTAACTAGAGAGAGATAGTCATTGAGGAGTCTGTCAGTTCTTCACTGAGCTGCCCTCATCTTGTCATACATCCTGTAATGTTATTCGGAGTCTCCTTTTCAATTATTCTTATAGTCAGTTGAAAATTTCTGTACCTCCTGTTTGTTATAGTACACCATCTTCCTTACTATAGCTGCACTGTGACTCAGCTAATCATATCTGCCGACTGTATTTCCAGGTTGTTTTGGATTATTTGGAATCATTTACCACTGGGATGAAGCTTTGAATCAGTTTCCAATATCCACAGAATAACTTTTAGAAACTTCAGTTAGAACTTAGAGTGCATGTGAAAGTCATAATTTGGGTATGTAAGTTTTCCAACCCTTGTACATTTGAGAAACTTCTCTATTTATCTAGATATTTTGCATGATTTATGTTTTAGATGAGAAATAAATTTTTGAGAATGATAAGGGAGGAATATATGTAGACAATGGGACAGTCATGAAAGAGGCTATAAAAACAATTGGTTTTCTACTTCTAGTTCTCTCATGGATATTTTAGTTTTGGTAGCTCCTGAGTCTGTAACATACAGAATTTACTATGAAGCTTCACAGCTTCAGTTTTAAATTCCAACTGGAGCTGTTTATAAGTTCATTAAGTTGTAGAAACTTTTGAACTGGATGCTTTTGTGTGGTAATTTTATTTATTTTCAAAATTTTAACAATAAAATCTATTTAAAACAAAAATGAATGTTGTAGTATAGGATATGTTTATGTCTATAGGAAATACACACCTATGTATCATTTTTGCTGCACTGACTTAAAATCAAAGGAAAGAAAGCTACAATAAAACAAGGAGGGATGATAATGGAGGCATGTGTTTAATGTCATAGGTGTACCTGCCAAACATGGTTAATTCTATGAAAGCTCTGTGGACATGACAGGAGCACAGCAAGAAGATGGATGGAAAGGTCATTAAATACAGAAATATTAGGGGACAGAAGTGTGTGTGTGTGTGTGTGTGTGTGTGTGTGTGTGTGTGTGTGTGTGTGAGAGAGAGAGAGAGAGAGAGAGAGAGA
>NC_034602.1:33142366-33148511 GCF_900095145.1 Mus pahari | reverse complement strand
GAGAGAGAGAGAGAGTGAGTGTGGGTGTGTGTGGGGGGTATTCAAGTGAATCTGGAGACGTGGGAATACTGTGAACTTCATGGCACAGGTCCATTACTTTTCCTGGGAGGTTTCTGATAATCTAAGAGGAGGGAGGCCTCCAACAACGAGCATGTCAGGTGTGCAGTGGAGCTGATGGATTGTCAGAATGGTTTAGGGAATGATGAGAAGATGAAGATTGATTTTCTGATGTGTGGAAATGATTTACAAAGAAAAAATTTGAAAGGATGAATAACTTGCCAACTTCTCAGCCAGCATCTCCATTCCTGCCTCCTTTTGCATTGGTTTCCTCTCAAATGGCACAGTGTACCACAAGATATACAAGTCTAGATACTGGGCTATAAATGAGTGGACAGATCAGTGGGAATCTGACCCTAAAGCCATTGAATTCTGTCTCCACTCTCATACATGTATAACAGATTAACTGACTCCAAGCTGTTACCTCTTTTTAAAAAATCAAATACAAGTATTCATTGATTTATGTATACGTGTGTGCCTCTGTGTGTGTGTGTGTGTGTGTGTGTGTGTATTTCATATACATGCAGTACCATCAGAGGTGAGAGAAGACCATCAGATTCCTTAGAATTTTAGTTATAGATTGTCAACCAACACGGGTAGGTTATGAATTAAATCCTGGCCTTCTCTAAGATTATTAAGTGCACTTAACTGGTAAGCCTCCTCTTCAGCTCTCGAGACTTCTAATTCCTTAGCACTTTCTTTTGTTTCACTGACAATTTAGAAATCCTTCTCTTGTTCATTGACCTTGCACTCAGTCTCCTCTGATAGCTCTCCTTTTCTTCATCTTTAGGCCCTAACTTCTGTTTCCTCATGTGATGCAAGGACACGTGCAGCATCATTCCCACCTAATGTCTCATGAAGCCATAAGCATAAAAGATCATCTTCTGCTACGATGAGAAATTTGGGTCAGCAAGTGGCACACATTTTACATAAATGCCACTGATGTATTTAATGTATTTATCATATTGGTTTTACTGATACATATTCTTCCATTTCACAAAGTCTGAAGTGAATTGTCTTGAGGAGGGGAAGGGAGGAGCATGCTCTGGACTGATTGTCAGAATGGAAGGAATACTTCAGGATCTGCATCCGAGGAAACTGAAGGGCAGACTGCAATGGATCTATAGGCTTGCTTCATATAGAGGATGTCTAAACAAGAGAGAGGGTTAGATACACAGTACTACATAACTTAGAGTCCATGCAGTTACGTCCTTTGCAAAATTCCCTTTAATTCAGAGTCTTACTATTGTATAGATATAATTTGCATCTAATAAGGTCATGAACTGGAGAATTTGTTTCATACATAGTGGAAGTTTGAAATTCTGAGGTAAATAGAAAGTCCCTAGTTTAATTTGGAGAGGTACCTTTGGAATTATCAAAGAATTGAAGTATCTCTCTAGATTTCTGACCATGACATGACCATGATGTAATGATGTAATGCAATCCAAGGACAAGTCTGAGTTCAAGTTAATGAGACTGCCCTAACTTAGATAATCTGTCTCCAACCTGCATCCTGAATAAAACTCTTTGTATCAGCTTGATTTAGATATTTCATTACCATAATAAAAACACAGACTAATATCAGCATGAAGATATGTTTCTGTCTCTCACTGAGGCTAGAGGACATTATGTAATTTCTTCTAATTTGTGCTGTGTTTTGGTACAAAAGCTTGCACTCAAGGTTACTTCAAGCTTTTGGTCTTGTTCACTATGCAAAGTATTCTAAATGTGAGAAGCCAGCCAGTAGAGTTTTAAGAGTTTCCTGCTATTTGCCTCCCCCTGTCCACTGTTCCTGTTCATCATATCTTCCCACAGGTCTCCAGAAATGTCTCTGTGAGATTTCTCAGCCTCCCCACAGGTCAGAAGTAATCTGTGGTACCACAGACACATGGGAAGTGATGGGCAGACAGCCCAGGAACCCTGGGTAAGGCTTTATCCTAAGGTTGCTCTACAGATTCTCACTTATTTGACAAACATAACCTTAAGCAGAACATAATGATGATCATGCAGCAACATATCTGCTTTTTTTTTTTTTTTCTTCCTCCCAGTGTGGTTTCTATTGGGATAGAATTTCTTAGGATTATCCACTGACTTTCCCAAGCAACCCAGTGAATCAAAACCTATTCTCAGGGGCCACATACTTGAGAACCCAATTTAAAATTCACCCATTTCACCTTAGAAATAATGAACGCAGAATAATGAATAATGAATCAGAAAAGCTGTCAAAGATCTTTGAAATTACAGGAACCTCTGTCTACAGATGAACATCTCGTGCTGTCTGTGGTTTCATTCCTCATCCCTCTTCCTGTGATTAGCACACTCCTGACAGCATCAGAGCTCAATGCAGTTGTATTAAAGAAAAGAAAGTTAAAAAATGTGTTTGAAGGGGTACTGAGGTTTGAAAACCGGTAAAGGCCAATTGTGTCTTCAGGGATCATGAAGGCTCTACCCTTTAGTCACAGAAGACTGACAGAGCAGATGAACCATGAAATGACCCACGACTAGCCCACTGACCATGAGAAGCTGGCCTAGTCACTAAATTCCCATTATGCTTAGCTTCAAAGCTGGATCCTTTGAGCATCAAATACTACTTTCTCCTTGGGTAGGGCCTGAAACTATTAAGCATAGACAAACATTTTTCATAGATATTTTATTCACAGGTCTCTTCTCAGCAGTGTGTATTGAAAGATAGGAGGGCCCTATCAGTCATGGTCAATCAACTACCACCTTAGTATGGACAAAGTCTCACATGACAATAAGTCAGAAACACTTGTTCAAAAAAAAAATTAGGCATCTTTATCAAGCTTGGAGTATGATAAAAAGATCTCATTCCTAAGAATTAAGAGTATAGCAATAAACCCTATAGGTGGAACAACAATATGAACTAACCAGTACCACCAGAGCTCGTGTCTCTAGCTGCATATGTAGCAGAAGATGGCCTAGTCGACCATCATTTGGAAGAGAGGCCCCTTGGTCTTGCAAACTTTATATGACCCAGCACAGGGGAATGCCAGGGCCAAGAAGTGGGAGTTGGTGGGTACGGGAGCAGGGGCAGGGAGAGTATAGGGAACTTTCAGGATAATCTGCCTGCCTCTGCCTCCTGAGTGCTGCGATTAAAGGCATGAACCACCACGCCCAGCACATTTGAAATGTAAATAAAGAAAATATCTAATAAAATAAAATAATAAGTTAAAAGAAAAAAAAGAGTGTAGCAATAAAATATCAAGGTTCTGGACTTAGTCGCTGGAGGATGAAGATGGTCCTGGGAGTGTACGTGTATTAGAATTTTCCAATTCTACTATAACTGACTCTAATTATAAAATAGGGAGCCTAAGAGATGGATAGAGTACAACATAACCATGAAAGACCAGTGAGAAGATCTGACTTAAGATGGATGGAAGCATTTTGGTTGTCAGTAAACTCTGTGGTCTTCATAGCAAGTGCTGAAAGGTAGCTCAATAAAAGCGGTGGAGCCCATGGTGTGTGTGTGTATGTGTGTATGTATGTGTATGAGTGTGTGGACTCTCAGGAAGGAATGCTAATTCTGCCTCTTTATAAACTGAGTGCTTTTCCTAACCTTTCTGCACTGGAAGGGCTCCGGCTGTAAAAATGGGATTCTTAGACTATGGCAGATTTAGAATAAAAATTAGAATGAAGTTTTTGTATATCAAATCCAAGGAAGCCTGTAGGCAGTAAATAACAGCCCCCCCCATTGTTAGACACAATGACTGTTCTCTCTGAGCTGAATAAAATCTTTCTTTAATGAGTTGATTAAAAGATTCTAATTTTTTTGGCATATCCACAGAAAATTCTCTGTAGATGCTTCTTTTAAAAAAAAAAAAATACTGAAACGTGAAAGCAGTCATTGTTTGTCTCAGGGTTTACTAATGCATCCAGTTAACTATGTCAGACAAAATGCTCTGCTCCCACAGCACTTATCACTGCAGATGGGATTGTTCTGTCATAGAAGCAGAAGGCTCAGTTCAGGGAAATACATATCATTCACAAATTGAATAACCTGACAAAGTACATTTTTGTACTGGAGGGGCCTGGAGACTGTAGAGTGTCTGTGGAACCACATAAATTACAGAGGGAAATTTCAAAGAGGAAAAAAAAAAACTTCAATTAACAAATGAAGTCAGTGAAGACACTTGACATGGACAGATGTGTCCTTGGAGAGCACCTCTGGTGGTGGTGGGGTTCTCATCTCTTTGTGGACTTTGCCCAAAACACTGTCTCACTCCTCTAATGATGGTATCAAAGGCAATATTTTCCTTTGGATGATTTTTCTTTCTGTCTTGTGTCAGTACCAGGTAGCTGGTGTAATTCTTCACTGTGTTGCCTAATTTCAATAAGAATCTACGAGGTCCGATTCCTCAGAGCATCTGCATTCATAGCATTCTGGGGAAATGATGAGAAGTTAATCTTTTTATATTTATTGCTCAGAAAAAATGGAGCCTGCAGTCAGAAGCGCTTTTATTTCTTCTAGAAGAAAATAATTTTAGGAGCATAGCTCTCAGCCTAAATTATGCTCAAAGAATAAGGATCTATAATGAGTTATCTAATGTGATTTTTGTTCATGAAACTATGGGGTCCCCGTCTGAAAAAAAAAAAAAAACCAAAAAACAAAAAAGAAAAGAAAAGAAATGTTCACGAAAAAATAATTGCATTAAAAATGAAGTGATTTGTTGCAGGTCAAAAGTAGTTCCACATCAGAGGACCTCCAAATTGTTTGGCTGGCGCTTTCACTAACAGGTAACAAAACAAACTAAAAAAGAAAGATGAGAGAGGAGGGAAGTAAGGCTCCTCTTGGATACCCTGTGCAGCTCTATGGGAAAAGGCCTTCAGGAAGGGTTTCAGTTGAAGTTCATTGAAAGTTTAATTGAAGTTATTATAAAACTGCTTTTGGCAAAAAAAAAAAAAAAAAAATTCTGAGCAACAATTTTTCAATAGTGTATGTCGTATGTCGTCTTTGTAACTTGTTCACCCTTTTATTCTCCTTGAGGCAGGGAATAGAAGTAACGCTTTGAAAACTGATATGGGTTATAGATTTGCTCATTGATTAGGCTAATGACAGTTACAAGGGAAATACTAATGAACAAAGTAGCTCTGTGTGTTTGTGTGTGTGTGTGCATGACTGTATCTGTGTGTGTCTGTGTGTCTATGTGCAAGTATGCGTGGGTATGTATGTGTCTGTGTATCTGTATGTTTTTGTGTATGTCTTTCTCTGTGTGTTTGTGCATGACTGTGTATCTCTGTGTGTGTGCACCTGTGTGTGTCTGTGTGAAAGTGTGCATATGTACATGTATGTCTACATGTTTGTGTGTGTGTCTGTGGTCTGTGTATGTGTGATTGTGTATGTATGTGTGTGTCTTTCTATGTGTGTGTATTTGTGTTTGTGATTATGTGTGCATGTTTGTATATGTGATTTTGTGTCCCTGTATACCGACATGAGAAAAAAAGTAACTTTTTAAAAAAAATTATTTTAAAATATCCTTGTTATAGTCATTGTACAAGAAACTTAAATTTCTCTTCTTCATAAATATAAGAGAAGCTCTTAAAACTTCTATTCTTTGGCTCTTAGTGCATGCTTCCTTCTCCTACTGTAGTGTAATTCACTGTTACATTATTGGCGTTAGAGCCGGGCAGTGGTGGTGCATGCTTTTAATCCCAGCACCTGGGAGGCAGAGGCAGGCAGATTTCTGAGTTCGAGGCCAGCCTGATCTACAGAGTGAGTTCCAGAACAGCCAAGGCTATACAGAGAAACCCTGTCTCAAAAAACCAAAAACAACAACAAAAACAATGCAAAAACAACAACAACAACAACAACAACAATTATTGGTGTTGGTACATGTGTCTTTGAAAGAATGCCCATAAACAGACAAGGAATATATTTGTGTCACTATACCTAAGAAAAGGGAATGGATGAGAAAAGGGAAATCTTTTCATCTAACATCTGGCATCCAGAACTAAAGAGTGATCACTGTACAGAAAACAGTGAGGGTGGATGTATTAGGGCTGACACACACACACATACACACACACTCACACCACACACACACTCACACCACACACACACTCACACCAC
>NC_034602.1:33131776-33140976 GCF_900095145.1 Mus pahari | reverse complement strand
TGTGTGTGTGTGTGTGTGTGTGTGTGTGTATTTATTTTTCTTGTAGCAGTGAAAGATAAAGTTCTGGATAATAAAGATCTTTTTAGACTAGAATTGGAGAATAATCAAGAAAATTATTAATTCATTATGCTAGTCTTGTCTAGAGCATTGGCTTTAACTTTATCAGAGGAGATAAAGGGCCTTTCCTGACTCTGAAACAATTGTCCAACTCAGTATTTGTAATAAAACTGCAAGATCCCACCAACATCCTCATCTATTCAGCCTTGATCTCCCTTGTAATATTCAAGAGAAGCTATATAAAAAAAGTGGGGACATTTGAAAGACATTTGAGATGACACAAGAAATAAATTGAGTATGAATAATGAAAGATTTTCCTTGCAGTGATAAGCTTAGAAGTCTTCCATTTCTAACCAAAGGCCGAGGAGTTTAAGACGCTACAACGGGAGATAGTTTGAAGAAAGCAATCTCCTGATTAAAGATATATTTTTATGGAATGTCACCGATGTTATTTCAAAGATATAAAATGTAGCAAAGAGAGGAAGACCTGAAAAATCGTAAACACAATTGATTTTGAAATGGGCATTTGTTGTGTAATTACATAGGTTATTTCCAATTATGGAAAATCTCTGTTTGTGAATCTGAGCTGGCCACTTCACATACTTTGGTCAACAAGGCATTAGTTAAATTCCTTTAGAAAAACCTCATGGTCACTTGTGTGACCTGATAATCAGGCTGCCTGATTCTGAATTCTAAAATTGTCATATGAAAGAGTGTAAGGCAGCCAACCAACACAAGAGAAGCCACTGAGAAAAAAAAACGTTAGCATCTTGCAGGCAAATAGGTGCCAGACAGACCAGTGAGATTCTCTGCAGGGGCCATTACCAACTTGTCTCTGAATTTCTTTCTTTCTTTCTTTCTTTCTTTCTTTCTTTCTTTCTTTCTTTCTTTCTTTCTTTCTTTCTTTCTTTCTTTCCTTTCTTTTTTCTTATCTTTCTCTTTCTTTTTTCTTTTTCTTTTCTTTTCTTTTCTCTCTCTCTCTTTTTTTTTTGTTTGTTTGTTTTGAGGCAGGGTTTCCCTGTGTAGCCCTGACTGTCCTGGAACTCACTCTGTAGACCAGGCTGGCCTCGAACTCAGAAATATGCCTGTATATGCCTCCCAAGCACTGGGATTACAGGCATGCGTCACCACTGCCCAGTCCAGTTTCTAACAGATACTCTATAGTCCATCAAGGGTCTGTCCAGAAGAAAACTGTAGAGAGCCCCGTGACTGTGAAATGGCGAATGATATAATGCTCTGAGTTCTGTGCTAACTGTATAAATTGGTAACATGATACAAGACATGAAAACTGCAGCTAGTGAAGCCTGAGCCTCAAATTTTAATCTCAGAGATCACATACAATGATTGACAAAGGGGTACATTCAGCTTAAAGCTGGGCATCAACTGGGTCAAGGAGACACATTCTTTGTATTAGATGATTGAAACAATAGCAGTCTGTTGTGGGAAATAAGAAAATAGTTTGTTCTAAGCCAAATATGATTGACCATGGCTCAAAATTTGGGTTCAAATTAGCCTGAATGGTTTACTCTATCTTGGAAAGAAGATGTAAGACACAGAACAAGAAAGATCAGCACATTTCTCAAGTACAACCACTATATTGATGGGCTGCATTCAGTTGGAACAATCTCTTACATGGTTTACAGATGTTAAAACAACATTCTTATCTTTAGGGCTGCCAATGATAGAAATCTATGAAGCATTTCAAGAGCTTTATCTAAAGTCCACTGGGATGTTAAGCTAAGTACAAAGGATGCTTCTAAAAAAAAGTGAAATCAGTCATGTTAATTCTGATCCTCAACATGCCACATTTTATCACTCTACAATCCCCATGACCTCGGTCGATGTTCAACAGTCTACAAGAACTTAAAGATAGATGTGGCTTCTTCAAGCAACTCCAGCTTCAAAAGTGTACTATAAAACTTGTAGCAATTATGTGCGTTTTTGTAACTTTGGGACAAACAACTATGAGTGATGGCTTAAGAGGAAGAAAGATTTATTCAGATCATAGTTCTAGGATCGAAAGTATCCAGCTGGCTCTGCCATTTCTGATTCTGTGATTAGGCAAGACATAGAGAGTGTCGGATGGAGTACAGATGTTCATCTCATGGAGTTCAGGCAATAAAGATATGGAAAGGTATATAGGACAAGACAAGTTCCTTAAGCATACATCCCCTGCTTAAAAGACCCCATGCCCTCCAGTGGCACTATCAAAAAATGAATTAATATGTTATTAATATAGGGTCTTCATGATTCAGTCACTTTTCAAAGATTCTGACTTGTATAGGCCAGAAAAGGACTATTGGATACCCTGGAACTGGGCTTACAAATAGGCCTGAGCCACCATGTTGCCATGTGAGTGCTAGAAACCGTAACCATGTCCTCTTGCAAGATGAGCCAGTGTATCCTTGTTACCCTCTGTACCAGATCTTCTGACCCTGTATGAGAGCATGTTGGAGGGATGCTTTCCATGTAAACTGTAATATACAGAGAGTGTTGAAATCTCTTAATTGCAGAAAATATCTTCAGACTGACATCCCCTCTGACCTCTCTGAGCGTTAGCATTTTCATCCATAAAACAGAACCAAAAGTCTTTTTCACATTGCCAGTTACTCTAGTCACCGACCAGCATGTTGTAAATGCTCAAAGAAATGTCATGTATTTTCAGTTTGGAAGGTTACAAACTTGTAAGAGAGATTAACCAGGGAGTTCACATCCTTATAGAGATCTGGGTTCTTGTTCACTTCACTAACAAATTTACAGGCCAAAACAGGGTATTAAATATTTATTTAAAAGACAAATCATGAGAGAAACCATAAGCATACCTAGTAGGAGCAGCTTGATCGAGGATACACTGTGTGCAGTTAGAGATTTGAAAAAGAGATTTTCAGTGGAGATCATTTAAGTAGCTCTGCATTTCAGCATAGTTAAGTTTTAAAACAAGTTGCACGATCTGACAATCAGGCTCATTCATGTCATGGATTTGAAGCTACAGAGCATGCACACTGACCAAATTGCCTGTTGAATTTGTCCCTATTCTCAAAGGGCCACGAGTAGGAGGATATGTGATTATTTGGTGGAGGTTTTGGGCAACTACATGTGCTGGGGAAGTTTAAAGTTGGCATTTATTTCAAACGCATGCAGGAAGATGAGATCTCTAAGGTTGAAAGAAGCTGGCAGTGTGTCTCATAGTCTGTGACAGAAAAACGGACAGGTATAACAAGGGACCAGATATTGTTTCTGGTCACAGGCTCTTTGACTAATGATCTTTCTTCAATTATACTTCCTTGGGAAAGGCTTTCATATCTATACTATGAAATGTTTTCATGTGTGCCGGCTGTATCAAGGATGACAATGATACACCTGCTGTTTCTTCATCTCTTCCTCAACATTATTGTTTAAGAAGGACCATCATCTAGTATAACATCACAGCAAGGAAATCTTCCCTGAGTCTTTGACTGTACAGTCTTGTTCTGATGCCTCTCTGCAACAAGAGAATATGATATAAAATAGAGAAATAGAAAAAAAAAAAACTTATTTTCAGTTTGGCCCCAAATTGAGGAGAAAGAAATTCACAACCTTTCTCCATCTTGCCCACAGCAGCGTTTCAACTTACCAAAGGGAAACTAAAATCCTGGGATTCTCTTCTCTCCTTTGCTAGACAACATTTCTCCTGACATCAGGGTTCTTGTGAAGAATTTTCCAAGACTAACTAGGCACCCATGGCTGTGGATCAGCATGGTCAGCTCAGATCGATTCAAAAACACTGAGAAGGTTGCAAGGTATACCTTTGGGCATACATATATTTATGACATCTGAGGACATTTCCAGAGAGGTTAAACAAGGGGTAATGATTTGCCCATGAAGCGGCTGGAACATCCAATCAACTATGGGAAAGATGGATAAAGGAGGGAAATCAATCACTGGGATGTTTCCTTTCCATTTCTCTGCTTCCTGATCTGCCGTGATGGGATGCGAATTTAGTTCCTCTTATACTCCTGTCTCACTGCAACAAACTGAGTCCCCTGAAATCATGGATCTGTCCTACTTTAAGTTGCCCAGGTCAGGTAAATTAGAGCCAATGGCTGCATACAAAAATGTAAACAGATGGGATCTGATGGTTTAGTAGGTAGGCATGCTCATCAGTAGCAGTCACACACTGAGCAATTGCTGGTGATTTGGAAGAAGGTACATAGAGCTAAAACACTAGGCAGGTACAAAGAGCTAAGAACAGAGACACTAAAATAGAATTAGCATATTCAACCACATAATTTCAAAACCATTTCTTATTAGTCATATAAATTCTATTGAATTTTATTTTTAGGGTTTGGTTTAGCATTAATTAAGGGATAACCACCAATTAGACAAATGAGCTGTGTTTATGATGGGTAAATTGTAAAGTCTTATTTGAATATAAATAGGCAAACTTAAGTGAATCGGGAAGTGAATAATCCCTTAATTTCATGTTATGCATGTGTTTAAAAAAAATAAGAATTTTATGGGAAGGCCAGCAACATAACTGGGGAAGGTGGTTGCTGAAAAGTCT
Source organism: Mus pahari (assembly GCF_900095145.1). Lineage (NCBI taxonomy): Eukaryota > Metazoa > Chordata > Mammalia > Rodentia > Muridae > Mus > Mus pahari. The sequence continues at coordinate 33,136,376 of NC_034602.1, read as the reverse complement.
GGCAGCTTAAGTTTGTAACAAAAGACCAAATGTTTGTAGGACTTACTGGTTGCTTTTGAAAACACACACACACACACACACACACACACACACACACACACACACACGCTAAAAGTAAATTATTTTTAAACAAATTAACTTTAAAAATAGAGATGACTATCACGGTATTTACTTTCCATAAAATGTTTAATCTTACCACTTAAAAGAGAAATTATAGGTAATATCTTTTACTCTAAATCATGTGAAAGGTCTTTTAAAACTATGTTTAGAATAATATCTAAGAAGATTCTGGATATCATCAGAGCTCAAACTGAAGTAGATTTTGGCAATGAAACTGGTGAGCACTCCATACCTGCTGTGCAGCCCCTAGTAACTCAAGCTTCCTTAGCAACAATAGTACATACAGAGTACTAACAATAAGGCCCTGGGCCTAACAAGTGTTTACAGTTCAAAGAGAGACTACATGTGCCAATGACTTCCTGGGGCCACAGCCTGAGAAAACTCATAACAGAAGAAACTCTACAACATTAATGTGACTTTTCTGTGAGAGTGAATAGAATTGAAAGCAAAAGTGTAAGTCCATTTCTCATAGGTAAAAAATTTAAATTTTATAAAGAAATATATATTTTGTCCAAGAAATTCTAATGTGTGATTATCAAAACTTAGAAGTTGGAAAATTTGATGAAAATTTAATGCCACAAATATTACAACGTCCTACTTTTATTTTAAAACAAACTATTAGAAACATAACGGCAGGCAAAAGAATATGGTGCATTTGTATATCATGCTTCCTCTTAACCAAAAATTCCCCAAATCAACAAGAAAAACAAAACAAGTTGCCCAATAGAAAAAAAATGGTCAAAAAAATATGAAAATCCATTGAATTAGAAAGGAAATTTTAAAATCCATGTAGAGGGAGTGGTAATAAATGTCTTTAATAATATAGGGTATGGGAAAGGCAAGATCCAGTGCCATGAGAGAGCTGCTATATTCACTTGATCAGAAGTACATTTTTAACAAAAAGTAGGATAATTCTAAGGTTTTGCAAGGATAGAAAAAAAATGGAAACTTTTAAGTAAAAATGATGGGAGTCCAAAGATTTAAACTTGGAATACAACATAAATTATCTACAAAAGTTTAAGATGAAAATATATGATGACTAGATTTCTTTTGATTTATCATAAGAAATATATATCAGCATGGTCCATCAATATGTTTGTGAAAATTAAATTGTGTGTGTGTTTGTGTATGTGTGTGTGTGTATGTGTGTGTGTGTGTGTGTGTGTGTGTGTGTGTGTGTGTGTGTGCATAAAATTGAGCAAAAATCTGTGGAGTATACTAACAGGGAGCTAGCTACTCCACAACAGTCAACGTAAGTAAACAAGTCTCTATAAATCAGCATCAGTCAGTAGACAAAGAAAATGCAAAGTGAGAGAAAGAAAGCTATGTTATGACTCCAGGATGGTAACTGAAAAGCATATTGTTTGAAGCACTTTGAGGCAAAGAACTCACATTGAATTCTGAGATTAGGTTTTCCTGGGGGAAGTGAGTGGAAGATAGACATGACAGAAAATGGGAATTGCACGACTGGTGATTTATCTTGTAAGTATTTGTAGGACTTATGAATCTTTGTAATATCATCCTTTATAATAACATCTTCCTTATGAAACAGTATATGGTCAATTTTTTAATAAAAATGTATCAAGTACTTATTTATTTATTCATCCAGATGGCCACCTCTGGTTTGTAGGCAGCTTATGCAACCCTTTTTCCTAACATCCCAGTCCTCTGCCTTCTTACCTGCTTTAGATAGGGAGTTTTGGTGTGACCCTATGCCAGCAATGTCTTACTCAAAAGTGGATTACTAGTACATTTGAAGGCTTACCCCAGTAGACAATCCCAAAGGCAATTGCTCCTGTAAGTCTCAGTCTGTAAAATCATGATAAGCCAATATCATGCACATCTATGCTGTTACATTTCCACAGATGAATCTCAGGACCAGGGCGTTTTACTATGCATACTAGAGAGTGTAAAGCATTTGTTGACAGTTATATAGCTTATAAGGACAGCTCCAAAACCTGTGTGTAGGTATGTTTGCTACTTTGGGGGCAGAAGATTAAGACCAATAATTAGAAGATGCCTTTAGGCAAGTAACATAATCTTCAGTTTGTGGATTTAAAATGATGACATAATGAACATTTTTTTTTATGCAGTTAATATAAGAACTAAATGAGATAGTTCAACAAGTGGTGCCATATAGACAATAAAGGGCTTTGACAGTACAGGATCATGACCATAAACAATTGTGAGCTATTGTTGCACCATGTATTTGCTGCAGGATTATTAGTATTGCTGGTGCCATTATTGTAGTTACAGGTTATCTTTGAAGAGAGTGATAACTAGGCTAAGGATTATGAGCAGGAATAAATTAAGGAATGTTTTTAAATGCAGTTTTGTTACATCATCAAGAGCAGATGTTTAATTCAAATGGGAATTGGGAGAAGAATTCAGAGTCTCAAAACTTAGTACTGTTCACTATGATAACGAAATCTATCCCAGAATGAGAGTCAGACTCTGTATATGGAGGACTAGAAAGAATTGGATCCTTGGTATACTCAGAAGCCTTTGGAAATCTTAGGTGGGTCATGTGCCACACATTTGTGTGTCTGCTTATAGAACAAAAGTACTATTCCTTATTCTGCAGATACAAGTTCCACTGAGATTTTGGTGAAAACTCTTATTTATTAAATCTATATAGTCATTGATCAATAGCCAGGTGTGCACTTCCAAAAGGTTCTGTAAAGGTTCAGCCTCTTACAACCTGTCATTTTTTTGGAAGGAATTGTTCCAAGATGTGACTGTGTTTCTGAGAAACTCCCTTACCTTTTTGAGCACAAATATTAAATCACATCGTTATCCATGGAGAGTTGGGGTTGCATTGCAACAAGTCAATGGATTCCAGAGACCTTTGAGAGGTAACAAACTAGATAAGATATATATGCATGTTTTTTTGTTGCATAGTCACAACAGGATAAGGTATCAAATATTCACCTTTAACATAAAACAAGTGTGCTTTGCTTCTTTGGATACATATGAATTACTACCACAATTAGGCATCAGGAAGAATAGTTATTCAATAAATACTACACATTCTGTGAACAAAGCCATTGTATACCTGAGAGGAATGCATAACTTAGATGGCTACTAAGAGACTAATGGGTAGATAATATATACAATACTCAGAATACCAAGATCATTCATATCTCACATAGTAAAGAAGCAGGGTGAGACATTTTATTAGGCAATGAAAGAATTCTTTTTATTTTTAGAATTTTCTGTACAGTGTTAACTTCAGTTAGCCTTTAGCAGTAAACTTCCAGCTAAGGACTGGATTATTCATTTGTCTTTGCATTTATCTATTACTGATATTTGATTATCTGTCTCTGATATAATTAATGAAAACTGACACATGAATTATACCAGTTTTTATTTTACTACTTATATTAATGTAATAGAAATAGTGAATGGTAGCAGGTGATTTGGGCAACTGTTTATGATTAAATTTATTTTCTAGAGTGTATCAAATTAATAAAAACACAAGAATTTTTGAGAAACTTTAAAAAATAAATAAAAATATTAACACTTTCGCATTTTTAATAAAATGATTTTTTTTTTGCCTCATAGTAACTATGTTCCTGTGCTTAGGAAAGAAGTAGAGAAAATTAATTGTGGTACACATGAAAGAAGTTGCAGAGACAAAGTTTGGAGCTAAGATGAAAGGATGGACAATCCAGAGACTGCACCACCTGGGGGCCCATCCCATAATCAGCCACCAAACGCAGACTCTATTGCATACCCCAGCAAGAACTTGCTGAAAGGACACTGATATAGCTATCTCTTGTGAGGCTATNCCAGTGCCTGGAAAATATAGAAGTGGATGCCCACAGTCATCTATAGGATAGAACATAGAGACCCCAATGGAGGAGCTAGAGAAATTACCCAAGGAACTGAAGGGGTCTGCAATCCTATAGGTGGAACAACAATATGAACTAATCAGTACCTCCAGAGCTTGTGTCTCTAGCTGCATATGTAGTAGAAGATGGCCTAGTTAGCCATCAATGGGAAGAAAGGCCCCTTGGTCTTACAAAGTTTATATGCCCCATACAGGGGAATACTAGGGCCAAGAAGTGGGAGTGAGTGGGCAGGTGATCAGTATGGGGGGGAGGGTATAGGGGTAATTCGGGATAGCATTTGAAATGTAAATGAAGAAAATATCTAATAAAATAATTTAGAAAAATAAATAAATTGTGGTATACCATACTTTTAATATTTTGAAACTATTGAAGGCTAATTGCCTCTCTGACAATAATTTCCTTCCCCCATCCTTTTGCTTTTCATATGATAACATATTTTGAGACTGTTTTCCAGATAGAAAATTTAAATATAGAAATATAACAAAATTTAGAGTTAAGATGAAAGGATGGACTATCATCTTAACTAGAGAGACTACCCCATCCGCGAATCCATCCCATCATCAGCCACCAAACCTAGATACTAATGCACATGCCAGCAAGATTCTGCTGAAGGGACCCTGATATAG
>NC_034602.1:33127080-33131642 GCF_900095145.1 Mus pahari | reverse complement strand
CTAGCTGCATATGTAGCAGAAGATGGCCTAATCGGCCATCACTGGGAAGAGAGGCCCCTTGGTCTTGCAAACTTTATATGACCCAGCACAAGGGAACGCCTGGGTCAAGTAGTAGGAGTGGGTGGGTAGGGGAGCAGGGGTGGGGGGTTATAGGGAACTTTCAGAATAGCATTTGAAATTTAAATAAAGAAAATAATAATGAAAAAAATTAAAAGAAAAGAAATATATGATTACTAATTATTTACTATATAATTATATACATTCACAAGATATTTTAATGACTATAGCTCATTTAATATAATGAAAAGATATAACCTGAGCTTCAAATTTGGTCTAATTTTATTAACAGAGAAAAATAGGGAACTCGAGGGTTTTAGATGGAAAAATATTTGTGTGCATATGTGTGTATGTACATATACTACATATATGTACATTTATGTATATGATGTTTTTGCATGTGTATGTGTCTATGTATGTATATATGACACCGATAAGCCCCTGACATATATTTCTAGATATATGAGACAGTAAGATGAAGTGCATCTGGGTTCAGAAATCCCCACTAACTCACAAGCTCCAAAATAGATAAGATAGATCTCTGTCAACTGAACCTCAGATAAGGTAAGAGAAGCATACAAGCTGACAGACAACATTGCTTTCTCTTGTATTTCTCTACATGATTTGATGTTCTTTGAGCTGTGAATGATAGAACAGGAACATTTCTTCAATTTAATTATGCCCAAAAGGAATGTTCACTTTGGGCAACTGAAAACTAAGAGCTATCAATGGCTCAGATTTGTGTAAACTCAGATGCCTAAATCACAGCAGTGGAAGTTAATTATTCTGCTCTGCTACTCTTCCTGGTGCTGTGACAACTTGCTGGACAAAAGCAATTTAAGGAAAAAGGGTTTATTTTAGCTTGTAATTTAAGACACAGTCTATTATGTTGGGGAGGTCAAGGCAGCAGGAGCTGGAAGCAGCTGCTCACACTCTGTCCACAACAGGAAACAGAATTCAGAATGCATGCTGCTGTTCAGTCCTTTTCCCTGCATATATGGTCTAGAATTCTAACTAGGGTGTGATATCACTCACAGTGGGCTCATCCCCACAGCTTAATTAACATAGTCAAGATAATTCCCATCAACCACAGCTAGATGCCCATATCCCAGATTCTGTCAAGTTGAAAACAAGCAAACAAAAAAAATCAATAATCATATATTCTCTAACTCTTTCCTTGAACTTGCAGCATTTTGCTTTGATGTGTTTTGCATGTACTTTCCTGCTATGTAGTTTTACACATCCTGAGACTGGAATCATCTGCTGCTATAATAGGTGGTCACACTGTGAAAAACAACTGTTTTAACAGCTTCAGGAACAAAGCTGGAACTGTGATTTTTAAAGTGCATGGTCCATTTTGAACTGTCTCCTAATATTCCCAAGTTGTCCACATACAGTGCTGTTATGTCACTGACCACACATCTATAGAGCACTTAATTTGTATCAGGCACACTTATGAAATTGCATGAGAGATATGTGGTTTTGGTAGTCAAGTCTATTTGTGGGATACAGGAAAAAAACCTATAGCACATACTGCAGTGTGGGAAGAACCAAGAGGAACTGGACAAGAGCCATGCTGCAGATCAATGAATGGGCAAATAGACATCGAAGTCTCAATAGGTCAAGAATGCCTGGCAGACATGCTGTAGTCAAGCAAGATGACTGAACTCTATCACAGGACTGGCTTTTGTTTTCCTCTTGTGATGTGGTGTCTGTTCCCAATGCTACAACTATTGGCTCCCCCCACCCCTCGCTCCTGAGTCCTTATGGGCTCTATGCACATCAATAAGGCATGGTTATGCCTAGAAGGCATATTTTCATTCACCTGGGGAAATCAGTATCTGTAACTTGATTTTTTTCCCCCAAAATGCTTCTCTAATGCATGAGAATTTGTTTTACATCTGATTCATTATTTATTTTCTATTAATGAGTCGTTTGATTATTTCCCTTGGTGAGCAGAATTTTCCAGCCCTTGAAGATGTGAATAATGCAAAGATAACTAATTATGAAATTTTTTTATCCAGCATAAACGTCCAGATGCAGAAAGGTTTCTACAAAGAGAAAATAGAAGCTAAACATCTTAAATTACCATTGTCTAGAAACTGTGATGGGAAAAATATGCTCTTGTCTAGTTTGAAAAATATTCACGAACCTGGAGACAATTTTTAAAGGAACAAATCATGTATTCTATGCAAAAACCACAAATCAAAAAGTGCGTGTTAGGGTGTTGCAATGGTCACAAGGTTCTGCAGTAGGGGAGCTCAGAAGGAAGCTCTCTGCTTCTCTGCATTGTTTTCTTATTTAGAACAAAATTATTTCAGTGCTGATAGCTATGAAATTTATAAATCCATGAACAAAATTTCAACATGGCTCCAGAAAATGCTATTTTATTACCGCAAATAATTTTTTAACTTTTAAAAATCTATATTCCCAAGGTAGACCATCAGATCAACCAACAAAGATACCTAAAGCCATGCAAAAATGATTTTACGACATTAAAACAGAAATTAAAGTTAAGAAGTTAATAAAGAGATCTAATGATACCATTTGTATTATTACAGCTCTTTGTATATGAATGGTCTCATAATTTTCTTATTTAGATAAAGTATTTAAATATTGAAATGAACCCAGTGGATTTTCATTATCTGTGTAATATGGTAACAATTAGTATCTGTTCTGATAAGACCCACTGCTACTAGTCCAAGATTGAGATATCTTGACATAAATTTTTGCCTATAATGTTATGTCAGAAATGCATGTATTTTGGGTGTATGCCTTGTAATAAGATTTTTGGAGGGAGAATTTCTTCCTCAAATGAGGTGTAGGTGAACTGGGAGAAGATGCATTAAAGTGGATTAGGAATAGCCTGTGTCAGCTTCTTTTGTTAGGTCAAGAGAAAGTCTGAGAGACCTGAACATCTAACCTGTGAAACTTGGCATGAATACCATTAGAAAGTAGAAAAAAATGAGACATGCATCATCTTTTCTCAACTTGACATAGTAAGCAGGAATAAGGAATTATGGCCCCACACTGAGCAAACCAAACAGAATAACTATTTATGCAAAGGCATAAAAATGGATCTGTAGTTACTGAGATTGAGAATTGATAAGACAGCAAACTTTAAACCCAAATCTTGTCATAATCCCCGTGGAAGCCACTCTGTATATCAATATTCAGATTGTATCTTAAGAAGCATAATCAGAAATCTCCAGAGATGAGAGCTGTGTTCTATTATACAAACTGGGATTAAGTTGCAATCACCTGCTGTTGTGTATCATACTAGTTTTAAGGGTCACAGTGCAGAACAATCCATATGAATGCTAATTTCTAATGGCCATCTAGCTATGAATGCTGTCAAGGAATTACTATAGACAAATATGTCTGGAAATATACTTCAGGGCTGGAGTGCTTGTCTAGAATGTATAAGCCTGATGCCTTAGCTTCAATACCAAATACCAAAGCTATAGAAACAAAAAAGAAAAGAAAAGAAAATTGCATGGAGCAAAAATTTGCTTTGCTAAGTGAGACAATGTAGGACTATAATGCCAACACTCTGGAGGTGGGTGCAAGAAGATCAGTTCAAGGTCATCCTCTGTTGCACAATGAGTTAGCAAAAATCTCTAGGCTTGCATGGGATCTGGTCCCAAAAGAATTACTGTAGTCAGGCTCAGAGGGTTACTGTAGATCCCACTGCTGTTTAATTTGTAACCTGGAAAACCAGGCATTTTGAAATTGCTAAACTGAGTTTTCTGTATGACCACAGAAAAGATCCCATACTTTTAATGTGCTATTTCTTATCTGTTAAATTAAAATCGTCTTAGAGTTATTCTGAGAATTAATAAAATAACATAAGGAAAATTTCAGGTAAAATGTCAAATCTTTATTTTATAATTTAGAAACAATATTGACAATATTTTCAGAAAATATATGGTCCTTTTCAAAAATATCTTCTTGACTTCTTTCAGTACTAATAGATCATATCTTTAGCACCTCAACAAGGTCTCATAGCATATTCCTTTACAAAAAATATATCTATGACTACTAACAAAGTCATTGGATAGATTATATAGTTTGTGGTCACAGACAAATTCATAAATAGCTCACAACACATGTGCAGCCATAGTCAAGTCTGCCTCTTTTTCATGCAAAAGAATAAATCTATGAATCCATTGAAGTTTCTGTTTGGAAACTGTCTTGAGCAACATAATGATTTGTGTTCCTTTTTTTTTTTTTTTTAAGTGCAATTTTTAAAAAGATGGAAGAACTGTTCTATACTGGAGTTGTGATAACTGAGCCTCTTATGGAGTTGGTATTTCCAAAGGGATGATATAGATTGAGGGATTTATAGGGCTCTCCCTGCGCCCTATAATTCAATCTGACAGGTGCCGCTTCTTACAAGATCTTACACTGTGTGAAAGCTCATAAGCAGAAAGGCTCTACTTTAGCCTTCTAGCCACTCACTAGGGTGAGGAAACCTATTGTCTTAGTCAGGGTTTCTATTCCTG
>NC_034602.1:33124113-33125520 GCF_900095145.1 Mus pahari | reverse complement strand
GCACCACCCACAAGGGAACCTCCCCCCTTGATCACTAATTGAGAAAATGCCTTACAGCTGGATCTCATGGAGGCATTTCCCCAACTGAAGCTCCCCTCTCTGTGATAACTCCAGCTGTGTCAAGTTGACACAAAGCTATCCAGTACACCTATGGAACAAATACATCAAACAGTTGAGACAATGATTTAGGATTCAGGTTTGGGTCTCTCTGGTGAAGCTTTTCCATGTTAAAAATAATAAATTCAGAAAGAGGTGAGTTTCATATGTTCTCTGAGATCTCCATTAGCTGGCACTGGGCCTGCCCTTTGGTCCCAAGGGTCCTTGGGGAACCCCAAGAGCTTCCTGTTTCCCTGTGGAGGTCTTCAGTGCCCCAAGAATATGCAGCTTGAAAACCTAACCCACCAATCCCTTCACAATTTGATTGGCCTAGAGCCTGTAAAGAGGACTATAGGGGACCCAAGAACTAACAGCTTAGAATATTCCTTCACCAATACCTTGCCAGTAAGGTCTACCTGACCTTCACTGTCTGGCCCATGACTTCCCCTGCCTTCCCAAGAAGTCATGCCATCATCAGTATCATCCAGCCAACAGCAGAAAAAAAATAAGATACCTAAAGGATAGTGTAAGAACAAAGCCGACAAGAGCCAGGCAAATATGATACAACCAGATTCCAGCTCTCCCGCAATAACAAGTCAAATAATAGGTGAAAGATATAAATAAAACTATTTTTCATGATCCAAAAATGTAAAAGAAACAATAAATAAAACACAAATTGAGGCAATTCTGGAGATGGAAAATCTAGGAAAAAGAACAGGAACTACAGACATAACTATCACCAGTACAATTCAAGAGATGGAAAAGAGAATCTCAGGCATAGAAGATATAAAAGGAAAAAAACCTGATATATCAGTGAAAGAAAATGAAAAATATAAGAAATACATGACACAAAATGTTCAAGGAATTTGAGACACTATGAAAATGACCAAACTTAAGAATAATAGGAATAGCAGAAGATTCCAAGCTCAAAGGCCCAGAAAACTCATGGAATTAAAAAAATTCATAGAAGAAAATTTCTCTAACCTAAAGAAAGAGATGCCTAAAACACACAAGAAGCATATAGGTCTATGTTTCTGGTTCAAACAGATTGAACCATAAAAGAAAATTCTCCCACCACATAATAATCAAACCAATAAATGTATAAAACAAAGAAAGAACATTAGAGATGTAAGGAAAAAAATACCATGCATTTTTCAGCAATGTATCTCAGGAACAAAGACAGAGCTATCAGAATTACATTTTTAAACTTATTTTATTAGATATTTTCTTCATTTACATTTCAAATGCTATCCCGATTGTCCCCTATACCCCTCCACCCTGCTCCCCTGCCCACCCACTCCCACTTCTTGG
>NC_034602.1:33119635-33124102 GCF_900095145.1 Mus pahari | reverse complement strand
TTATAGTAGGATCTGATGATGTTTTGGATTTCCTCAGGATCTGTTGTTATATCTCCTTTTTCATTTCTGATTTTGTTAATTAGGATACTGTCCCANTGCCCTCTAGTTAGTCTGGCTAAAAGTTTATCTATTTTGTTGATTTTCTCAAAGAACCAGCTCTTGGTTTCGTTGATTCTTTGAATAGTTCTTTTGTTTCCAGTTGGTTGATTTCAGCCCTAAGTTTGATTATTTCCTTCCTTCTACTTCTCTTGGGTTAATTTGCTTCCTTTTTTTCTAAATCTTCTAGGTGTGCTGTCAGAGTGCTAGTGTATTCTCTCTCTAATTTCTTTTTGGCAGCACTCACAGCTATGAGTTTTCCTCTTAGGACTGCTTTCATTATGTTCCATAAGTTTGGGTATGTTGTGGCTTCATTTTCATTAAACTCTAAAAAGTCTTTAATTTCTTTCTCTATTTCTTCCTTGACCAAGGTATCATTGAGTAGAGTGTTGTTCAGTTTCCACATGAATGTTGGCTTTTGGTTTTTTATGCCGTTATTGACGATCAGCCTCAGTCCGTGGTGATCTGATAGAATGCACGGGATAATTTCAATGTTTTTGTATCTGTCAAGGCCTGTTTTATGACAGATTATATGGTCAATTTTGGAGGAGGTTCCATGAGGTGCTGAGAAGAAGTTATATCCTTTTGTTTTAGGATAAAATGTTCTGTAGATATCTGTTAAATCCATTTGTTTTTGTGCTTTCTCTTTAAGGGTTTCTACTTGTTTAGCATTGTTCGCCTGCATTTCTTTGAGTGAGTTATTAAAGTACTTCTTCAAATCTTCTACCACCATCATGAGATATGATTTTAAATCCACATCTTGCTTTTCAGGTGTGTTGATGTATCCAGGACTTGCTGTTGTGGGCGTACTAAATTCTAATGGTGCCCAATGTTCTTGGTTTCTGTTTAGTAAGATTCTTACATTTGCCTTTTGCCATCTGGAAATCTCTGGTGTTAATTTTCAAGTTGTTTCTGACTGTAGTTTGATCCTCCTGTGATTCTGTTTGACCCTGTCAGCACTCCTGGGAATCCAACTTTCCCCTGTGTCCCCTTGGTCAGAGCACTCTCTGCTGGCAAGCTCTCCCCTTGCAAGTCAGGTGTCCAGAAGTCTGGAGATCTGATCCTCCTTCTCAGTCCTAGGGTCAGAGTCCTCCCTGTAGGCCAACTCTCCCTGCGTGATCCAGAAGACCCGTGATCTCAAGGACCTGTGGTGTGGAGAGTCCTCCTGAGCGCTCATCTGTCTCCACTGGGGTTCAGAGGAGAGATGGCAGGGGTGGCTACAACCTGACCAGAACCCCGCCTCTGGGCGAGCAGTGTTCTTTTGTCACTATTCCTACTGTTACAAGCCCCTGCTGGATTCTCTGGAGTTGATTGTGTTCCACTCACCTTGATCCTGAAGACCTGTGGTGTTGAGAGTTCTCAAGAGTGCTCAGCTGCTTCCACTGGGGTTCAGAAGAGAGATGGTGGGAGTGGCCCCGACTGAACTGGAACCAGAATTACATTTGACTTATCAACAGAGATACTAAAAGCCAGAAGGCCCTGGACAGATGTTTTGCAGACCCTAAGAGACCATAGATGTTAACTCAGGCTACTATCTTCAACAAAATTTTTAATCACAATAGATGGAGAAACAAAGTTATTCCATGACAATACCAAATGTAACAACATCTTTCCACTACCAAGCCCTACAAAGGATACTATAAGGAAAACTCCAACCAAATGAGGCTAACAACACTCAAGAAAATACAAGAAACAAATAATTTCACAATTAAAACCAATAGAAGGAACACACACACACACACACAAAGTATAATGAGAATTAATAATCATTGGTCACTATATTCTTCAACATCAATGAAATTAATCCACCAATAAAACAACACAGAATAACTGAATGGATGCATAAACAGAATTCATTATTCTGCAGTATACAAGAAGCATAGCAAAAAAGACAGATATTCCATCAGAGTAAAGGGCTGGAAAAGGTTTTTCTAAGCAAACAGATCCAAGAAACAAGTTGGAGTAGCCATTCTGATGTTTAATAAAAGAGTCTTGCAACCAAAATTATTTAAATGTGATGGGGAAGGACACTTCATGAACATCAATAGAAAAATCTACCAAGAGGACTTCTCAATTCTGAATATCTATGCCCCAAATCCAAAGGCATTTTGCAAATGTTTAGTAAAAAAAGCATTACTAAAGCTTAAATCACACATTAAACCCTGCACATTAATAATTGGAGACATCAGCACCCTACTCCCAGAAAATTTACAAGTCATTGAGACAGAAACTAAACAGAGAAATAATGAAACCAGCATAGGTTATTATTCAAATGGGCCTAGCAGATATCTATAGAACATTTCACATAAACACAAAAGAATATACATTCTTTTCAGTACCTCAAGTAACCTTCTCCAAAATTGACCATATAACTGGTCACAAAGCAAGTCTCAAAAGATACAAGATTGAAATAACCTCTTGCATTCTATCAGATCACCATGGATTAAAGCCGGACTTTAGCAACAGCAAAAACAATAGAAAGCCTACCTACTCATGAAATTGAACAATACTCTACTTAAAGATCATTAGGTCAGGGAAAAAATTAAAACTGTAGAATCTTAAGAAAATAAGGATACAACACACCCAAACTATAGGACACAATGAAATGACGCTAAGAGGAAAGTTCATATGATTAAGTACCTTCACAAAGAAATTGGAAAATTCTTGTACCAATGGATTAAAAGTGCACCTGAAAGCTCTAGAAAACAAGGAAGAAGGAGAAGGAGGCGGAAGAGGAGGAGGAAGAGGAGGAGGAAGAGGAGGAGGAAGAGGAGGAGGAAGAGGAGGAGGAGGAGGAGGAGAAGGAGGAGGAGGAGGAAGAGGAAGAGGAAGAGGAAGAGGAAGAGGAGGAGGAGGAAGCATGGAAGCAGTAAACACACTCAACAGGAATAGATAGCCAGAAATAGTAAAATAATAAAACTCAGGGATGAAATCAATCAATCAGAAACAAAGAAAATAATACAAAGAAGAAAAGAAATCAAGATCTGGTTCTTTAAGAAAATCAACAAGATAGACAAACCCTTAGTCAAACTGACTAAAAGGCACAAAGACAGTATCCAAATTAACAAAATAAATGAAAATGGAGACATAACAATGAACACTGAGGAAATTAAAAGAATCATTAGATCTTATTTCAAAAGCCTATAGTCCACAAAATTGGAAAAACTAAATGAAATGCATGATTTCCTAGACAAATACCAATTGCCAAAGTTAAATCAAGATTACACAAACTAAATAGCCCTACAACCCCTAAGGAAATAGAAGCAGTCATTAAATTCTGGAAATCAATTTAGTGCCTCAAGACCCAACTATACCACTCCTGAGCATATACACAGGAGATGCTTTAATATATAACAAGAAAACATGCTCAACTATGTTCATAGCAAGTTTATTCATAGTAGACAGAAACTGGAAATAACCTTGAAGTATATCAACTGAAGAATGGATTAAAAAATGTGCTTCATTTATACAATGAAATACTTTTCAGGTATTAAAAGTAAAGACATTATATCCCCTAAGGAAATAGAAGCAGTCATTAATAGTCTCCCAACCAAAAAAAGTCCAGAACCAGATGGGTTTAGTGCAGAGTTCTGTCAGACCTTCAAAGAAGACCTAATTCCTACTCTCCTCAAACTATTCCACAAAATGGAAACGGAAGGTTTCTCTACCCAATTCATTCTACAAAGCCACAATTACTCTGGTAACTAAACCAAATAAAGACCCAACAAAGAAAGAGAACTTCATACCAATTTNCCTTATGAATATCAATACAAAAATACTCAATAAAATTCTCACTAACTGAATCCAAGAACACAGTAAAACAATCACCCATCATGATCGAGTAGGCTTCATTCCAGGGATGCAGGGATGGTTTAACATATGGAAGTCCATCAACGTAATCCACTACATAAACAAACTCAAAGACAAAAATCACATGATCATCTCATTACATGATGAGAAAGCATTTGACAAAATCCAACACCCATTCATGATAAAAGTCATGGAAAGATCAGGAATTCAAGGCCCATACCTAAACAAATTAAAAGCAATCTACAACAAACCAGTATCCAACATCAAAGTAAATGGAGAGAAACTCGAAGCAATCCCACTAAAATCAGGGACTAGACAAGGCTGCCCTCTTTCTCCCTACCTATTCAATATTGTACTTGAAGTCCTAGCCAGAGCAATTAGACAACAAAAGGAGGTCAAGAGATAAAAATTGGAAAGGAAGAAGTCAAAATACCACTATTTGCAGATGATATGATAGTATGTATAAATGATCCTAAAAATTCCACCAGAGAACCCCTAAAGAGCTTCAGTGCAGTAGCTGGATATAAAATTAACTCAAACAAATCAATGGCCTTTCTCTAC
>NC_034602.1:33113062-33118520 GCF_900095145.1 Mus pahari | reverse complement strand
CCTGCCTGCCTGCCTGCCTGCCTGCCTCCCTGCCTGCCTGCCTGCCTGCCTGTCTGCCTGCCTGCCTCCCTGCCTCCCTGCCTGCCTGCCTGCCTACCTGCAGATCTCATTCCCCTAACTGGGCCAACTTGTCTGGCTTCAGTGGGAGAAGATGTACCTAGACCTCCAATGACTTGATGTGCATGGGATGGAGGAAGAGAGATAAAGTGTGTTAAGTACTGCAGAAGGAGAAATAGGGGAATGATCTGTGTGAGGAGTACTGGGAGAAGAGGGCGGCTGAAATTGGGATATAAAGTGAATAAAAAATAAACTACTACTACTACTACTACTGATACTACTACTATTAATAATAACAATAGATTCACCATTTTTTCTCCCCTACTTGTTAGGTTTTGTCTTCTGGACAGTTATGAAACCTCTGGGGGACCCAGTGTCCTCACCTGTTTAATGGGAATTGTTATATTATTAATATATTTGCAACAGTGAAAGGCAATCTTACATGGATTGTAACTCAAAAGATTTAAAATACAAAACTATTGTCTGCTCAGCTGGAAATATTCATTCCAAATCCAAGTATCACTTAAAGGAGTTACAAATATCTATCTCCTTTTATTTATTATAATTTCCCTCTTTAATGTTTTGCTAGTGTTGCAACATACAATTTATACAAAAACATATGATGGCTATATAATTTCACAAATGTCTATGAAATAATTATGAATTTCCACTTGCTTGTAAAGCATTAGAAGATGGTAGCCATCCCTACACACACTTTCATCCTCCCAATTGGTTCTTTTTCCTCAGAGTTACACGGTCAGCACATTTTCCTTTTTCTCATAGGTTAATCTGCATACAAACCTTTAAGAAATAAAATAGGTAGTTTTGGAACTTCCTAACAGTGAAATAAAATAACATTTTTCTTTCCTCTTTTTTTGTTTCCTAAAATAGTGTTTTGTAAGATTTATGTTTTTAAATTATTTTTGTTTTGTTCTATATCCTTCCATTAAGTAAATTCACTGTGTGTGTATATGTATGTATGTATGCATGTATGTGTGAATATATATATATATATATATATATATATATATATATATATATAAAATATTCAGCTCCTGAGCAAGCTCTTCTAACCCTTTCCTTTATAAAAATATCTATGACTATAGACAAAGCCATTGGAGAGCTTACCTAGTTTAGGGGTTACAGACAATTTCATGAAATAGCTCACAATGAATCTCATAGCCTGATCTTAGCTCCTCTGAATATACACCTAGCTGTAGTCGTGTCTGCTTCTTTTTCACATAAAAGAATTGAACTATTCACCACTTGAAGTCCCCCCCCTTTCTGTGTGTGTATTAGAACTGTTAACACAACAACAGGCAAGTGTAGGAGAATTTCCAGTTCTCATCTGATCATAATCCATATAGAAATTCCTGTATGTGTTTTTGTGATTATCAGTGACTTGGCCTGACTTTTACTAAAATGTTGGTTAAGAAAACAGCTAGGGTGTAGGTGGGTTACTTGAGAATGATCCAGAGAAAGTGACAGGAAAAGTGGAGCCATGCTGATAAAGAAGGAAAGAAAACCAAACAGCATTGCTTCTGTTGTGGGTAGAATGAAATACCTTTTATGCATTTAAGTTGTCGTGATTATTTTATGAAATAAATCGATTCCTTTGCTAATGCTGAACAATATTTGAATATTTAACTTAAGAAATTTACCAATCATATAGTCTACATATTTGACATTGTTACAAAAATTTGGGTTTATTATGTGGATATTACTATACATGTTGCATGCACATTTTATTTTTGTGTGTGTATAGGAAATATATCTTAGGAATATGCATAGATATAATTTACTGGTACGTAAGTCAATTTTACATGCTTGTTTTTGAATATGATCTTATGTTTCTCAGAGTTTACTCAATTGCACATAGTTGTACAGTTACGTAATTTTTGATGTTCAACTAACTGTGCAAAGGCTTGACTAGAGATATTTAGTCCATGAACAATTTACAAGAATATTTTTTTAGGCTTGAACTTTTCAGTATGAAAGGTTGTTGCTTGATAATTAAAATGTCTTTGGTGGATAATAACAGATTCTGGCACTTGGATGGGTGACAAATAGTTACATTTCTGAGATAAGTATCTGCTCTTCTTTATTTTCAGGTTTACTTGCTCATTTCTCCTCTTGCCCTTTCAGCAGATTTGACTCAGAGGGACTGACTGGGGTTCTACATAGTTCCTCACTTTGGGTTCCTGAGTCATCAGTTGCAGCATACTCAACAGGACTTGACTTTGCCTACTTCTAGCTTTGTGGAGCCTCTTTCATAGGCTTTGTGTCTATTTGGTTGAGTTTGCTCCTGCTGAGTTCTCAGATGCTGATGGGAAAGCTGCAGATGGTGGTCCACTGTCTTACCATCTCACTTCAGGAGAAATTGTGAGACCTTGGATAATTAGCTCATACTTTACAGTCCGTCGCAGTCCTAGACTTTGGTTCTGTGTATACTCTACACCAAGCCTTGGCATGGAAATCCCTTTTCCTGGGTGTTGTAAGAGGATAGCCACAACCTAAATTCAGAGCTCAGCACATTCTCTCCCATTTTTCTTTAGTTGATCCCGAGGACTCATTAGTAACTTGTCAGCTTTCAGCTGCATGCAAGAAGATTATGAAATATTTTATTCAGC
Organism: Mus pahari; assembly: GCF_900095145.1. NCBI lineage: Eukaryota > Metazoa > Chordata > Mammalia > Rodentia > Muridae > Mus > Mus pahari. Next base: position 33,115,833 of record NC_034602.1, on the reverse strand, counting down.
TTTATTAGTTGTGTGGGTGGCAGATTTGTTTAAATAGCAAGGAATGCCTACGTTTTAACTTGCTTCATTACTGTGTTTTATTTTAGTTGGGCTTATGTTCAGAAACATGTGTGGCACTGTCATAACACAGTAAGAAATAAAATGTGACCCAAGAATCATTATGTGCACATAAACAATTGCTCAATATATATTGTGTGCGCACTCACACATGCATCCACATGTGTGCATATGTTTCCACCTAAACAATTTTATGTAAGGGTCTGAATTTTCATTACTGAAATGTAAACATACCTGCTCTACATGCACACAATTATTCTTGGCCTTAGAGAATGATGCAGGTATCACCCTGTTTTGATCTATAAATAAGTCAATATGACCATTCACACCATGTGTGACCATTTTCAGCAAGTCTGTACTAATCTTATATGCTCAGTGGATATATCGTGCAGCAAATTACTCATCTATTTTCCACATATGTACAACAGAACAATCACTACATTTTATATTTTCTCTACCAACAGAAAGTGCAAGTCAATAAAAACACTAGTGTAGATAGAGAGACCCCACACAGAGACCACCCCTAAATGAAGAGCTACAGACAATCAATGGCTAAGGATATTGGGAGAATTTGTTTTCTCCAGGAGTGAAGCCTCTTTTAGGTTATTCTAAGTAGCTAGCTGCCATAAAAACATGTATGAGCAATAATGAATGGGCCAACTAGAATACACATGCATGGATGGATGCACACATACATACATATATTTAAACATACATACATATATATGTATAGTTATGTGTATATATGTGTTTGTATATAATTATAGAAGAAGAGGTTACTGAATTAGAGAAGAAAGTGAATGGAGCATAGAAACAGTCTGAGGAAGGCGTAAGAGTAATGGAAATAATATAATACAGTATTCATGAATGAAATTATTAAATATAAATTAAGAAGGCAAAGTTAAATTAAAAAATTAAATCTTCAATAATCTTATACCATTTGAAAATGACACATTTTTTGGAGGTCGATATGAATATTACATTCCTCTGTATGAAACCCTGGACATTTGCATATGCAGGTTCAAATCTGGTTTTCTTTCATTAGTTCACACTATTGGGAATTACCAAAGCGATCAGGTTAAGTTGCAGCCTATAGCTCTTTAGAACTGATGTGAACTTACACAAAGCCCACCAGGAGGGTGAATGTGATGAGAGCTTCTCACCTGATTTATGCTCTGTCTTTTCTCTTTTTAACTTTTGAGGACATCTGAAACATAAATGTGATGATTCATATCTTTAAGAACGCCAGCCACTCAGTGAGCTAAGAAAGTATCAATGCAGTGGTTTTATCTTTATTCCTATTATTACCTATATAGACACTAAGTCAGTACTTTTGGATTGCCTTTTGGAACTGCTAGTTCCAAACTGATTCTTATTTTGCCCTTCATATCTCCTCTTCTCCATAACTAGGTAATACAAATGGTGTCTCCATTATAAGAAGAGGTAAAGTGGACTGGTCACGTGGCATATTTTAACTTGACCATTCCATCCATAAACAATAAAACTTTACAACTACCATTTGAGAAGTTCTTGAGTGAAGTTTAAGTTTTTGTTTGGTATTATAATTACATCATTTACCCTTAACTTTTCTTCCCCCTTCCCTGACCCTCCAATATATGCCTCCCATATACCCTTCGTTCAAACTTGTGGCTTTGTTCATTAATTGTTGTTTTACACACACACACACACACACACACACACACACACACACACACACACTCCCTCACACTCACACACACACTCACCACCTCTAAATATATAAATACAACCTGCTTAAACTATGTAATGCTACTTGTATATGCATATGTTTTCAGAGATTCCTAGAGCCTCCTGAGCTGGAAGGTTGTTGTTTGAAAGAAGCATTCTGTGAGCCATATTCTGACAGTTTGATCCTCAACTCCTGTATAGTACTCTGTGATCTATCATGTCAATAGAGGCAGCATCTTGGAGGACTCGTGAGGAGCACTGAATGTGGAGGCTAACCAAATCAAACCGTACTCTGATTTGAATCGATCTCCCTGCTAGGGGGTTATCTTGACAAAAGCTCTATACTTCAAGAGTATTCTACTTTCAATCCTGAACGTGTGATACTGCCTGTCTAATCACCTCAATCTGCAAAAGGAAAATTATTACAAACTGTCAGCAGATGGAAGCCAATTGAGAATCAAGGGAGTAGTACCTTGCTTCTTTCTAGTAATTGGTGGATTTTGTTTTATTTTGTTGTATGGCATCCTTACTCTTCATGCAGTATGGAAGGAGGAAATGGAGTCACCTCTAAGCCCCTCCCATTCTTCCTCGAGAAACCACTGTAAAACATAATGTCTAACATGTGATTATCTCATACCCGAGCAATAGCAAAACCTCTTTATTTCCATGCTTGCCCCTAGCATGGCTTTATCCAGAAAGGTGTTGCAACAGACTCTTCAAGATGCTTCTGAGGTGTCTTGTTCAAATCTACAGAGAGGCTGCTGGTTGCACACTTAGCTTGAAATTCGAAGTCCTTCCAGGGTTCCCTGACCTTTGACAAAGGCCATCACAGCCCTTTCCCACTTTGTGTCTCAACACCTTAGTCTTTCTTCCAGAATGAAACCTGGCTGGCTTGCTCGCTGCTTCACACTCCAGTGTGCTCTTCTTTGGGTCACAGGACATCTTTGTAGACTCTGCTCTCTCATGTTCTTTCCTTGGTGGTTTCTCTTGTATATGGATGTTTCAGG
>NC_034602.1:33092264-33112946 GCF_900095145.1 Mus pahari | reverse complement strand
CTCTCTCTCTCTCTCTCTCTCTCTCTCTCTCTCTCTCTCTCTCTCTGTCTGTCTCTCAACTTAGGCTTCACCACCTGAACCTCTCAATTTCAGTGTAAGGACTATACTCTGATAACTTATTAGGCAGGTTCACTGCTGGAATCTTGACTCCTCAAAAATAAATTTTTTTTAAATCTCTATAAACATTTGTAAAGCAAAGGACTGCAAATAAGAAGCTCTATTTCAGGATTACTAACTGATGTTCTAACAACTCCAGTATGCTCAAGAACTTCCCTTGGAATATTTGTTTTACTTAAGGATGCATTATCTCTGTGTTACATAATCCCACAAACCATCCTTCACATACAATCCAACAGCATCTTGGAGAAGCTCCTGAAATGCACTTGAAAGTTGTCTTTGTCCATGACTTACCTACAGATACTCTTAATGTGTATTACCAAATGCTTGTTAATGCCTGTGTGCATCTCAATCTTCCTTCCACTATCAATATTCAGTCAAGAAGAAGCTCTCAACTCTACTCACCAGTCGTGCACCATGCCTGAGACCTAGTATCTGGATAATGAAGACATGTTAAGTGAAAAGTTAGATGGCAAAGCAAGCTTCTTTAACATAAGCCAAAGAGTTAGACATATGGGGGTCAGCCAAAAAGAAACAGTCTTTGAACATTTCATTCAATGTCTTCCTTGATGGAACTTCCTTTTATCAGGATCTGCCCAACTCTAAGTACAAAAGACAGGTAGAAATGAAAGCACATTTGTAGTGTATTATGAATTCAACATACTTTCATAGTTTCTTTTAGAGAGTCCCTTGATGAAGTTAGATGTAACTCATAGGTGTAAGAAAACAAATGAACAAACAAGAAAAAAAAAAAAACAACCAGAATCTATTATTTAATAACAAGCGGCTGCTACAGGAAGGAGTGGAAAACCCTGGAATGAGAACCCTGGGTTGTCTGTGTAAGACATGTGCATGTGGCTCATAGGTATTCTCTTTCTTAGGCTGGAAGGCAATCTGGAAACAATCCATAGACTTTAAGTTGAAACAGGAACATGTTAAAACAGGATTTTATGTGTATTGGATTAGTAGTCAGTCCAAGTTAAACTAACTACTGTGAAATTTGAAAAAATAACATCAAAGAGTTACTTATTACATAGTGCTATCACTCTACTAAACTTAGAGAAGATTTGACAATTCTCAAATAATGAAACTAAGGATACATAAAAAGAAATCAGAAGTTTTTTTAAGAGTGAAATGAGAATTAAAAAGAAAATCACAGCTAATATTCTAGGAAGATTCATATTTTATTTCAGTAAGTTTTATTTTTTTTTTCCTCGGGTACCAGAACAACAGGATTTAAGATGTCTTTGTGAATATTGTCAAGTATATAACATAAAAATGATGTTGGTTTATGTGACAATGTCCCCCCTCAGGCTCTCATAATTGAATATTTAGTCCCTAGTTTGAGGTGCAGCCTTGCCGAAGGAATTAACATCACTTAGGGTAAAATGCCACCCACTAATTCTAGTTAGCAATTTCTGCTTCATGGTGTGAATTCCCAGTTTCCTGTTCTGCCACCATGCCTGCTACCTGCCACCATGTTGTCTATGTCCATGGTCTAGAGTCCTCTGGAAACTTAAGTGAGAATAATCTGCCTTCTAAAAGTTGCCTGGGTCATGATGTTTTATCACAGCAAAAGAAAAGAAAATAACATTTAAAGAAATATTGCAGTGTATTTCCGTTGCTTCAGAAGGCATTATTAGTGAGTGTTCTTCAGCACTGAATAAATGATGCACTCTTATTTTGTCTACCACTAGTGATTTTTTTTCTGAAAGCTCTCAAAAATGTTTTCAACAAGGATATCTAAGTTAAAAATAATCTAGAAGTTTATTATAGTGTTATTATTATTAATCTAGTAGACCAAGTAACAGTAGTGCCATTGTATACTAAACTTGTTCTCTAACTCCTATTACTTCAACTCTTTACTGTCTTAGTTGTAGTGGGGTTGTAGGGAGGGAATCCAGTTCTGTAGTCATTGTAGGTGAGATAGCATTTGTGGTCTCTCACCATGTGCATACTCTGGATCTTTAGCACGGTTGGCATCCATTTATTCTGTGGATCTCTTCTCTTCACTTTGGTTCATTGTCTATGACCAGCTCTTAGGGAGTATTCTGTGAACATGTTGACCCTCAGTCTAGAAGGTCTCATTTCCTATGATGTCCACCCAGCCTTGATCCTTTTTCCATACTATACGGTGGTGGTTAGTGTTAATTCCTAACTGACAGAATATAGAATCAATTGAGAGTTTATCTTGATTGCCTTGAATAAGATGAGATGGATCTGCCATGCTCTGGCTGGGATCCTGGACTTTATATGTAGAGGAAAGGTACTGAGCATCAGCATCCAATCATCTCTATATCTCCCATAACTCTGGATACAATATGAACAACTACCTCAATTCCCCACTGCCATTAATTCCCCTACCAACATGGATGGTATCTTGAAACTGAGAGCTAAAATAAACCTCTTCTTACTTAAGTTGATTTTGCCAGAATATGTCATCACAGACGCAGGAAAAGATTAAGACAAGAACTTTCTTACAAACACCTCTGTCTCCTAAGTGTCCTACTTAGTCCATATAGAAGAAAAGATGCCAGATCTGTCTACTGATGCAGCAACCGCAGCTCATTTGTCAGCACTTCCCAGCAGCTAGCAGGAGCCAGGTTTGACTCTAGACCCCTGTGGACCTGGACACATATGTCTGGTGCAGCACAGGTCAAGACTTTACGGCATCTGACTTCCCCCATCTGTCAACTACTCAGGCCCTCATTAAAAGACTTGGGGATGGAAAAGCTATGTTCTCAGAAGTCCAGACATTTTTTTTCTCCAGAACTTACCCTTTTACTTATTATGTGAGAATAAAGGACAGTTTTTAAATTCCGTGCATTAAATGCTTTCTTATGGATAGAAAAGTCCTTCTCATCCTAGCTTTCCCCTGAAAAACCTTGTTTAAATTGATAGAATCTTAAAAATCTGTGTCATTACAATTTAAAACCATAAATCTATGATGAAGTCATAATTCTAGATATAATGTCATTATAGATTATTTGACTTTCTAAACAATCTCAACTTAGATTCTTACTAGATGCCCCCCAACAATATTCTAAGCGGTATTTAGGGTTCATCAAGAGTTGGTGTGTCATCAGTCAGAATGGCTAAGATCAAAAATTCAGGGAACAGCAGATGCTGGCGAAGATGTGGAGGAAGAGGAACACTCCTCCATTGCTGGTGGGATTGCAAACTTGTACAACCACTCTGGAAATCAGTCTGGCAGATCCTCAGAAAACTGGACATAGTACTACTGCCAGATCCTGCAATACCTCTTCTAGGCATATACCCAGAAGATGTTCCAACTGGTAATAAGGACACATGCTCCACTATGTTCATAGCTGCTCTATTTATAATAGCCAGAAGCTGGAAAGAACCCAGATGTCCCTCAACAGAGGAATGGATACAGAAAATGTGGTACATTTTCACAATGGAGTATTACTCAGCTATTAAAAACAATGAATTTATGAAATTCTTAGGCAAATGGATGTATCTGGAGTGTATCATCCTGAGTGAGATAACCCAATCACAAAGGAACTCACTTGATATGCACACACTGATAAGTGGATATTAGCCCAGAAGCCTAGAATATCCAAGATACAATCTCCAAAACACAAGAAAATCAAGAAGGAAGACCAAAATGTGGATACTTCATTCCTCCCTAAAATAGGGAATAAAATACCCATGAAAGGAGTGGCAGAGACAAAGATTGGAGGTAAGAAGAAAGGATGGACCATCCAGAGACTGCCCCACCCGGAGGTCCATCCCATAATCAGCTACCAAACCCAGACACTATTGCATTTGCCAGCAGGAATCTGCTAAAAGGACACTGATATAGCTATCTCTGTGAGGCTATGCCAGTGCCTGGCAAATATAGAAGTGGATGCCCACAGTCATCTATAGGATATAATACAGAGACCCCAGTGGAGGAGCTAGAGAAATTACCCAAGGAACTGAAGGGGTCTGCAATCCTATAGGTGTAACAACAATATGAACTAATCAGTACCCCCAGAGCTTGTGTCTCTGGCTGCATATATAGCAGAAGATGGCCTAGTCAGCCATCGTTGGGAAGAGAGGCCCCTTGGTCTTGCTAAGTTTATATGCCCCATACAGGGGAACACCAGGGCCAAAAAGTTAGAGTGAGTGGGCAGGGGAGCAGCGTGGGCGCGAGGGTATAGGGGTCATTCTGGATAGCATTTGAAATGTAAATGAAGAAAATATCTAATAAAATAATTTTTAAAAAAGAGTTGGTGTGTTATTCATGTGAACAAATGTTAATGTTGACCATTTGGGAATAGCCTATCACGGCTTGTCTCTGAAAAGAAACGATTATCCCTATTTTAGTAGCCACTGATTTCTTGTTCTTCTTTATTTAGAAGTGGCACCTGTAAAATTTCTCACACATGGTGTTAGTGAGTATGTGTATATTAACTATGCCTCTGTCTGTCTCTGTCTCTGTCTCTATCTATGTATATAATACATGGTTGGGGGAGTTCTTTTTTTTTTCTTGAAAATTTTTTAAAAATTCATTTTTTACACTCCATATTTTATCCTCCCCCTGCCCACATCCACCCTCTGACTGTTCCACATCCCATATCATTTCCCCATCCCCTATCTCCACATGGATGTTCCCAACTTCCACCCCACCTGACCTCTAAACTTCCTGTGGCCTCCAGACTCTTGAGGGTTAGGTGCATCATCTCTGAATGAGCACAGTCCTGGAAGTCCTCTACTGTATGTGTGTTGGGAGCCTTATATCAGCTGGTGTATGCTGCCTGTTTGGTGGTTCAGTCTTTGAGAGATCTTGAGGGTCCAGATTAATTAAGACTGCTGGTCCTCCTACAGAATCACCCTTCTCCTCAGCTTCTTTCAGCTTTCCCTAATTCAACAACAGGGGTCAGCTGTTTCTGTCCATTATATTTGCTTCTGTGCAAATGTCACACCTAACTTTTTCAGATGCTTGCTGGGTCTTCTGGAATATGGTCATGCTAGGTCCCTTTTTGTGAGCACTCAATAGCCTCAGTAATAGTGTCAGGTCTTAAGACATACCTTTGAGCTGTATCCCACTTTGGGCCTGTTGCTTCTTTTCCTCAGTCTCCTCTCCATTTCCATCCATGTAATTTTTTCAGACAGGAACAATTATGGATCCGAGTTGTGACTGTAGGATGGCAGCCCCATCCTTCACTTAATGTCCTGTCTTCCTGCTGGAGCTAGGCTCTGTAAGTTCCCTTTCACTATTGTCTGGCATATGGTTGGAAGAGTTCTAACTGAGGTACCTAAAGCATACTGTGGGACCACAGCAGGGAGGGACATTCATTGGAGCAATAGAAAAGAGAGCAATATAGAAGGTGGCATTTGAAAAGAACCCCAAAATAAAGTTTTAATAACTGCTTTAGACCATACCACTTGTATCATGAACTAAGGCAGTGGACATGAACAATGTGACACTTTGTGCTGAAATGTCCTGATTCTTTTTTTTTAGAGTTTCTGATAATAGCCAATGTCATTGAGTTTCTTTCTATGCAAGTTTTCTATTTAAAGCAAATAAATGGCATAGCATGAACGAAATAAAAAGTAAATTATATGACAGATACTATGGATTGAATACTGGGGTCAACTGACCTCTCTGAACATTTTTATTCCTCCAAATAAAATTTAAAAAGAAAAGAAAAAGAAATGATGTCATAGTCTTAAGAATAACTAGTGCATCATACTATGTCTTTTAGTGGTTACTGCTGAAGCACACCAGAAATTACTGACGTTAGCTTTAAATCAACTATTCTGCATGCCACATCATTACATAGCATCTGTATTTCCCTAAGATATAATAAAGAGAAGGATTTCAATTTTTTAAGACATATGAAGGAAACAGTGGGAGGAAGAATCCAAAGCATGGATACTTCATTCCTTCTTAGAAGGGGGGAACAAAATACCCATGGAAGGAGTTACAGAGACAAAGTTTGAGCTGAGACTGAAGGAAGGACCATCCAGAGACTGTCCCACCCAGGAATCCATCCCATAATCAACCACCAAACCCAGGGAATGTGTGGGTTGGAGAGCAGGGGGAGGGGGAGGGTATAGGGGACGTTCAGAGAGGAAACTAGGCAAGGGAATAGAATTCAAAATGTAAATGAAGAAAATATCTAATAAAAATTGTTTTAAAAAATACTTTAAAAAAGAAATGTGTTATAACTGTATGTTTTATGTAAATGGTATATCAAAGTATCTTTTGCTACCAAGTAATAAAGGATATTGTAACTGAAAAAAATATTTTTTTCATGTATTATTCTGATATCCCAGAAATTTGATCTAAAATTTAGTATTTGGGAGCTGCATGGTCCTGCAGTAGGTAAAACGCTCACTGCATAAGCATGGGAATCTGAAGCTGGACTCTCAGAAATCGCACAGCCAGCAGTGCATTCCTGTAACCTCTGGGGTGTGGAAGGCAAAGACAGGCTGATGCTTGGGGTACAATGACCAAACAATCTAGGCAAAATGGTCACTTGGATGTTCACTGACAACCTTATTCTTAAAAAGTAAAGTGGAAAGAAAAAAGAGGCAGACACTTGGCATTAATACCTGGTATTCACACACACACACACACACACACACACACACACACACACACATACACTATCACACACAGAGAGATACTTCATTTGTTATCTATTAAGTCTGAAAGTTAAAGTTTTATAGAAAGTTTTTCAAATTACTAAAGCATGGCTGATTCTCGTATAAAATCTGTTAGAGGGACTGTAATCATGGAAGAGTGGGTAATAGCATTTGCTGTGAAATCATCAGGACCTATGTTTGAATTTCTAACATCTATATAAAAACCCCTAACACGACTTATAACTCCACTACTGTAGTGGAGGCAGAGACAGGGGTATATCAGTAGCTTGCTAGCCAGACTAAAAGGCAAGCTTCAGGTTCAGCAATGGGCATGCATTTCAGCCTCTCCTATGCTTCTGACTCATGCCATGGCTTCCATAGTGGGATCTATCAAGTGGCAGAAGTGTGTGAAATGGGGGTGTAGCAAAAACAAACCACAAGGCAGAAGAGGCAAGACATTCTGATAATGGAGAAACAAGAAAGACAGAACACAGAAAAGAAACAGGTGTAAAAGTTTAACTTATCTACAGGAATAACTGTATCATTGTTGAAGGTTTCTCACATACCCATGATTAAAGTTCAAGTCAGTAGAACCAAGGCCTCATCTAAGGGGTTAAACAAAGCCCAATATGAAACATATCTATGAACTTCAGCTACAGACGGAGGTCCTTGGATATGGAAAAAGAGGAAACCAGGAGTGGTGACCTTAGTGAGGTCAGGTCCTGTGTGGATCTTAATTAGATTTTCATGAAAAGACACAGAAAGGATTAATAAAAATAAAAAAAGAGAATCCTGTCACTGACACATAGTACTACACAGACAGATTTAGAGAGCAGAAATAATGCAAATATGATTAAAGATGTTAAATTTGAAAATGTAGCATGGCTAAGAATCTCACAAAAGAGGTAAACATAAAAGTTACAGAATGAATAACATTAAAGGCAGAAAAGATTGCCAGTTAGGAGAATGCTCAGAGAATAACAGCACTTGCTCTGGCAATGAAGAGATCCAGGTTTCTTATCCTGGCACCCAGGTAAACAGCAAGATGTAGCTTTGCCCCTCTACAACATTCTCATTGGTGTGCAGGGTGGGGTTGGGGTGGGGCAGGGATAGATACAGGAGAATCAGAGCCCAGAGAGCTTATTGGTCAGCCACTTAGATGAAATGGCAAACTTCTGATTCAGTGAGAGACACTTTCTCAAGGCCATAAAGAAGAGAGCAACAAAGGAAGATCCCTGATGTCCTGACCTGACCTCCTTGAACACACACCTACACACTCACTCTCATATACCAACTACACCCCCCACACAAAGGTAGAGAAGTGTGATGGTTTGAATATGCTTTGACATCGGGCATGGAGGCGTGGAGTTTGGAGTTTGCTGAGCTGATTTTCTGTCTTGCTTTGGTCCAGCACTTTTGACTTCTTTATGGTATTACAGTTATGAGACTGCTACAACTCTGAAGAGACTTTGAACTTTGGACTTTTGACATTGTTGAGACTGCTGTAGACTATGGAGACTTTTGAAGTTGGGTAAAATGTATTTTGCATTATGCTATGGGTAGTTATAGCCCCCATAAACTCACATGTTTGAAGAAGCCTATGGGGGCTAGGGAGTGGAATGTCCTGGTTTGAATATGCATGGCTCAGGGAGTGATACTATTAAGAGGTGTGGCCTTGGTGGATTAGGTGTAGCCTTGGTGGAGGAAATGTGTTGTTGTGGGCAAGAGCTTTAAGAACCTCCTCCTAGCTGCCTGGAGGCTAGTCTTCTCCTAGAGACTTTCAGATGAGGATGTAGAACTCTCAGATTTCCAGAACCATGCCTAGATACTGCCGTGATCCCACCTTGATGATAATGAACTAAACTTCTTCATCTCTAAGCCGGCCCCAGTTAAATGTTGTCCTTATAGGAGTTGCCTTGGTAATAGTGTCTGTTCACAGCAGTAAAGCCCTAACTAAGACAAGAAGCTTAGCTAGATTTTACAGAACATGCCCTAAACCTGAACTTTGGGCCAAGATGATCATATGCAGAAAGTTAATTTGCACAGCTATGGGGACCCTGTCTCAAAATGGAAAGTAAAAAACAAAAACAAACAAAAAATAAAATGAGTTGGGAATACAGCTAAGTTGTGGACAGATTGGCTAGCTAATTTGAGGTTCTGGAATTGAGATCCAGAATTAGAAAAAAAAAAATTAAAAACCCATAGAAACAGGTTTTTTAAATTTTGCCTTAAATATGCTAAAAGTTACAAAATTATAAGAAATTAGATTTTAGGCTAATTCTACATTATCTCCATTCATTCCAGCCTTGCCTGAGGCTATATTGGCTTGAGAATAAATGATCTGATGCTCACTTGAGTTTCACACTACCATGAGTTTTAAGTGTTCACTCAGATTATTTTCATAAAAAAATTCCTGGGGTTTTGACCCACAAGGAAGCTGGAGCTCAGAGAAGCTCCATGCACACTGACTGAAGATCACTGTCTAGTCTCAAAAGGGAAACCTGAACTACATAATTCTGCAGCCTTATTTTTTTCAACTTTGGGAATCCAGACACTTTGGGCTTCATGTTGGAAACTAGAGTCAGAGTCTCAACCTCCACTTCAGAATTCTGAAACAGCAACCTTCCCACTCTCTAACACACACAGCATTCTCTGAGTCTTCAGTGTTTCAGAAAGGAAATAGGGACAATAAAGAATATCTTCCAGGATGCAGGGGTAATTGCACAGAATAACTCAGTATGTCCAACATCCCTCTATGGGATTTTCAGGCACAGAGCAGACCTGAATTCATTTTACTATATGCATTGGCATCCTTCACTCATAGAGCGAATGTGTGACATTTGCAGGTGAACATACTTGCTCTGTTACAGATCTACCCATCTATCCTTCAATCTTTTGCTTATTGTATTAGTTACTTCTATATTTCTTTGATAAAATACCATAACTCAAAGAGTATATTTTGTTTTATGCTTCAAGACAGGTAAGTTTGCATCATAGCAGAGAAGCATAGGGTAGAGCAGAGAGCTGGTAAACCTTAACTCGATCAGGAGCACTAAGTAGACAGTAAGCTGAAAATAGGATGGGACTCAGCTCCCAAATCTTGCAAAGCTGTGCCACCTCCCTCCAAAGCACCATCCGCTGGGGACTGAGTACCTCAATATCTGAGCCTATGAAGAGAATTTCTCATTGAAATTATCAAGCTCATGAACCAATAGAATTATGATGCAGTCTAATACTCTTGAAGATTTTAGTACATTAGTTACTTTGTAGATGAGCAAAACACTATAGAAGCATGAATTTCTATTTTAAAATATGCTCCTTTTGTTTATAAATTTTAGTTCTAATTGTTCAAAAATTGCAAGTTTTCTGCTTCTTCCTCTGGACCTGCCCAGGGGCAAACTCCTTATGGAGGTCAAACCATGTCTGTAGGTATTGCACTCCCCAAACTCATCCTTATCCTATCTAATTGCCCACATCTGACCACTTCCCAAAGTTGTTAGAATAACCTGTTTCTCATTGAGAGCTTCTTAACAGAGATTGAGGTTGAAAGTAAGGGAGGCAATGATTGGGCTTTGTCCTGTGTCAGTGGCTTCACACTTTATCCACAATATACAAAAATCTCCAGGTGGTGTAGACAACATGTAAGTACCTGACATTAATTAGATATACAAATATGTGAACAATTATGTACATTTTTTAAAAGACAGGATCTCACACTATATTCCAAACTTTCCTGGAACTCTTTAAGTCAGGCTAACCTCAAAGTCTTTGCAATTATGGGTTGAAGCTTCCCAAGTGGTAGAATTACAAATGTGAGTCGCCAGGCCTGGCTCACACTTGTACACAAGTATACATCACTTGCGAAATGTAAGTATTTCAGAATGTATACTCATATGAATATTGAAACACATATGATAAATACATATTTAATTTATTTGTATGTATACACACTTATATTCCATGCTTTAGATTTTTGTAGAGTATGTTTTATGTGTATGTATACTCATATGTATATGAGTCATATATATGTGTAAATGTGATTATCTCTACACACATATGTGTACAGAAACTGACATTAGGTATCAGGTTCTGTTGCTCTCCACCTTACTCACTAAGTTAGAGTCCCTTGCTGAATCTGGAGTCACTAATTCTGGCTATACTCGCTAGCTAGCTTGTCACAGAGATCCTTTGTCCCTTCTTCCTAAGAACTAGGATTGCAATTGTCTTGGCAGGCCTGCCTAGCATTCAATTGGGTTCTCACCATGACAAGTACTTTATATACTGAGCCACATTCCCAGCTTTAAACATACTTTGTTATGTGGTCTTCAGTGATTTGGGGGGGGGGGTATCTTTATTTTAATTAAAAGCTGATAAAAGAAAACATGAAATTTGGGGTGGTTTAGTCTTAACAACAACATAAACTGTAGCACTGGGGGTGGCTTCACTGAGAAAACTGAAGGGATTTAGTATTACAATGGTGAGAGAAGCCCCCAGACCTGAAGAGGCAGGAGTATGACACAATCTCCACAGTGATAAGCCTGAAATAGTCAGCGATCACTACAGTTATCTACAGACCATACGATCCTGACATCTCACTGAGAAAAACCAAATCAAACTTTCTTCCTTCCAAACATATACATCTGAGCCTCCTTGAAGGTGCTAAAGGATGAAGTGAACAGTCTCGCATTCTCGAGAAGTGCTCTGATTCGCACATTGACATCTGGCATGGCTGCACGCAGTTTTCATAAACTGAACAGCAACCACCCTGCCCCCTCTAAGATTTATTCGTGTTGCTGACGGTACCGGGGAAGGAAGCACAAAGCCAAATATTAACATTTCACACAGCAAGCAGGTCACACAGTGTGAGTTTCAGGAACAAAATGCCTATATTTCCCCAGAGTTTATGCCCATGACACGGCCCCTTGAACAACTCATTACCATTGCTCTGATGGCTTCTCCCAGAAGAATGTATTGACTTTTGTTGGCATTGAAAAGATGCTCCAAAGATCAAAATAACAAAATCAAGTGGAAACAGCCTCTGCAGGGATGAAAAGCTTCTGCTCAATGACGCTTGAACTGGTCTTGTGTCCAAGGGACGTTTCCCACAGAGAGCTGCATGTGAGCTCTGCCTTCTGAGCACCATGGCATGAGAGACAGTGGAGAGGTCAGGACGACATATGCCATATTCAAAGCTGCTTACATTTCTCCAAAGAAAGGCTGGTGCTACAGACAAACGCTGAGGCTTTCTCTCAAGGATACTAGCAGCTGTAGAGAGTATCAACACTGTGTAGTTCTCCCGATCCTAAAGTAACGTATCCAAAGAGGAAATTGACAAAAAGCACAGAACTTCCAGGCTCTTTTGGGGGGTAAGATCATATTATTAATAATTGTGAAAGATGATAGGTTCCATTATGATATTTTCATATACTTGGTGATATTCTTTGGTTCTCGGGATCACTGATGGCCAAGGAAAAAAAATCAGATTTCTTTCTCCACAGTGATTAATCAGAAATCAATCATAAGACTGTGCCCTCGTCACATATACAGATTCCATACACCTCTTTGAATAATTTTCATAGACCTGTCAGTTAATATTCATTATCACTGGGCCTTTCCAGAACCATGCAAAATTTCTCCTTTTATTGAGAATAGATTTTTGTCATATAATATATATCCTGATTATGTTTTCCCTTCCTTTTACTCCTAGTTCTTTGTTGCCTCCCCTCCCAACTGATATATCACCTTTCTGTCTAGCATTAGGAAAAATGCAAGCTTCTAAGGAATAAAAATAAAATATGATTAAACAAAAAATGAACACATGAAATAGGAGAAAAACAAAACAAAAGACCCAAGAAAAGGCACAAAACACAGAGACCCATGCTTTTACACACGCCAGAATTCCATAAAAGCACTAAATTGGAAGTCATAATATATATTCAAAGGAACTATAAGGTAACAAGGAAGAAGAATATATATATATATATATATATATATATATATATATATATATATACACTTAAATAAAGTACAATAAAAAGGGAAAGTGTTCTAGCATGACAGTATGAGACACAGCACCTCCGAAGACTCTGATGAGTTCATTTTCTGCTGGCCACCTACTGTTGATCATGCAATCTGCACTTCTGTGTTGTTTGTCAGAGAGACTCCCTGGGAGGAGTCTCCAACTTTCATTTGCATGTGGTTAATTGGACATGAATTTTGCTTTATGCATGAGGAGATATAACTGTTTCTCCTTTAAGATCTTTCCACTTGATTCTTCTAATCCAATGTTTTCCAACATCCATCTATAGCTGTCTATTCTTTTTCCATTTACTGTATTGATTTATCTTTTCCTTTATATACCAGCATACTTTCTCTTAGTTGTTCTATAGATCATAGCTTGGTTATCATTGACTTAACAGCTACTATCAACACATAAGTCAATACATGTCATAATTTGTTTCTGGATCTGATTTACCTCACTTAGGGTGATTTTTCCTATTTCCTTCCATTTAGGTATGTTTTTCAAGATGTCAATTTTAATTGCTGAGTAATACACTATTGTGTAAATATACCACACTTATTCCTCAGTCATCTGTTGATGGACAGCTAGGTTGTTTCCAATTAGGAACAGAGCAGTAATGAACATAGTTGAGCAAGGGTCTCGGTGATACACTGAAACATACTTATCCTGACATGATAAGTATCTTTGGTGTTAAGGCATGTTTCCTGGAGGCAGCAGAAGGATAGATCCTATTACCGCATCTATTCTGCTAGTTTCTATGTTTTCATAGTGAAATTGAGACCATTAAAATAAGTGATCAGTGTTTGTTAATTCCTGTTATTATGGAGCTTTTGTGGTGTGTGTATGTGTACATATGTGTATATGTGTGTATGTTCATGTACATGTATACACACATGTGCATGTGTGCACGCATATGTATGCTTGTGTGTGTGTGTGTGTGTGTGTGTGTGTGTGTGTGTGTGTGTGTGCGTATTTCTTTCTTTTGACTTTGTTGGTCTGGGATCATTTATTCCTTTGTTTTTCTTGGGTGTAGTTACCTTTTAGGTTTGTAGTTTTTCTTCTAATATAGTGTAGTTTTTCTTTTCTGTAGTGCCAGATTCATAAAAAAAATGTTTAAAATTTATTTTTAACATGAAATGTCTTATTTTCTCCATCTTTTATGATTGAAAGTGTTTTGTTTTGTTTTGTTTTATTCTTATAATAATATAGGATGGCATCTGTGGTCTCTTAAACTCAGCAGCAAATCTATCCATGTCCTTCTGGCTTTTATAGTCTCCATGTCGGAGTCAGGTGTAATTTTAATAGAGCTCCCTTTATATGTTATATAAAATTTTATATGAATTTTTTCTATGATTTTTTCTTGCAAATATTTACTGTGTCTTTGACCTAGGTTTTCTTTTCTTTCTCTATTCCTATTATTTTTAGATTTGGTCTTTTTCCCTTGTAGCCTTGAATAGTCTTTCTATGTTCTGCACATGTAGTGTTTTGATTATTATATGTCAGGGGGAATTTATTTTCATTTTAGTCTGTCCATTTGATATTCTGTATGCTTCCTGTTCCTTCACAGGCATCTGCTTTGGGTAACAAAATTTTTCTTCTATCATTTTCTTGCAAATATTTACTGTGGCTTTAACCTAGGATTTCTTTTCTTTCTCTATTCCTATTATTTTTAGATTTAGTCTTTTCATCGTGTCCCAGATTTCCTGAATGTTTTGGATCAGAACTGTTTTAATTTAACATTTTTTTGATCGAGTTCCTATTCATTTTTTTTTCATCTCCTCAAGGTCTGAGAGTTTTTTACTCTTCTCTTGTATTCTGTTGACAAAGCTGTCCTCTGAGGTTTCTGTTCAAATTCCTACATTTCCCATCTTCAGCATTTACTGTTTGGATTTTCTTTACTGATTTTATTTCCACTTTCAGGTCTTTTACTGTTTTATTGAATTTCTTCTCCTGTTCCTTTATGTTTTCACAGAATTCTTTAAGGGATTGATTCATTTCTTAAGGAACACTGTCATATCCATAAAGACTATTTTAAGGTCTTTTTTCTGTGTGTCAGCTATGTTGGAATATTCAGGGCATTCGATGGTTGGGTTGATGGGTTTCAGAGGAGACATTTTTGCCTTGGCTGTTTTTGATTGTATTTTTACATCAACTTTTGGGCATCAGGGTTTGAAAGACCGTAATTCTTGGTGGCAGTGTCTGTTATTGGGTGTACTGGGTGAGTGTTTGTTGCTTGGTTTCTGTTGTCCTCTTCAGTTCTGGGCTATGGCTCTTATATATTGCTTGGTAAAGAATTTTTCAGACTCCTGATAGGTGAGGCCCTACAAGTTCCAAGTAAAATGTGTGTCTATGGATTGGGAAATGCCACTGAGAAATGGGAATGACCAGGAATCAGTGTCTGAGGGACTGAAAAAGGAAGAAGAAAAGAAAAATATTTTACCAGGATCTGCAAGGTCTCCCCCCAAAAGAAGGCAGATTAATACAGATTAAACTCTAAAACTTGGGCAAATTCCAAGGTCACATGCTGTTTGTTGCAAAGAACATTCATAAATTGCTCCTTAGTGTTCTGAGGTAGGGATGTAAACATATGCACGAGATTCTTTTTTGTGACAGTTCATCTCAAGTTTAATATGAGCTCTACTAACCTGAGACTATTACCAGAAACAGACTCTTGAGTCATTGAGTCTGGGGTACCTGACATTCTGTATTTCCATCAAATATCCAAGTGATACCAATACCCTGCATACAGCTGATGAGAGGATTGCATTTGGAGTGCAAAGATTTACAGTGTATGATCTAAACAAAATAGACAAGGCTTTAACCTTTTTAAAGACAGTGCTGCTGGGGATTTGTGTTAAATAGCCAATGTGACAATGCTCCCAGAATGAGTATATTTGAGACTTTTCTGTGGTAGTGTCAAAATGATTTCCCCAGAAGGCACATTTAATTTCATTTTATTCAACCGCCCAATGTAGATTTGTTGGCTATCTATAAAAACATCCACAGCTAACATTTGTCAGTGCTGTACACTTTAAACATGTTTTCATGTGTGATCTTATTTAATGCTCATAAATATATGTTTAATTAATAATTCCTAAGGAGACACTATGACAAATGAGTTTTAAGAAGTGTGTCAGTTTCTCGTGTTGTTACAAAACACTCAAGGAAAGCAACTTAAGGTACAAAGGGTTTATTTTTGCTTCACATTGCTTCACAGCATATGAGCTTTGTATGCACATACGTGTGTGTCATCATGGTGGGCACATATCTGTCACAGTGTCTTTGGATATAAGAGGAGAATTTGAAGGAGTTTTTTTCTCTCTTTTCACCAGATATGTCCCACAGATTAACTCAGGTCATCAGGTTTGATGATATCATGGCAGCAGCTGGATAGGTAGAGTTCATTCTAAACCAGCATAAACCTACTGGGTTAACTTCTATCTGCAACAGCCTCGTTTCCAGGAAGGTTGATGTAGGGGAGGGGCTCAGACACTAGTTGAAGAATTTTGAAGGAGCATATTTCTGCTACATACATAGCAGTGTTCTAGTGACTGTCTGAGAATATAAGTACCGACCAATGTACTTATATAAGTTATCACTTATAAACAGAATGAAACAATACCCTTCTAGGGAATCTTGAAGTATCCTGACTGAGGACAAAGCTTCCTTGAGTCAGTCACTGAAGCTGTAATAGAGAGTGGACCACCTGTGCTGTTCTAAAAAGGTGAGTAAGACTATGGAGGGCAGATTTCCATATCATTGCAGGCATCAAAAAGACAGTTTTATCATGTAAGGTACAAAGTCATCCCCAAATCTCATGTGAAAAATGGTAAATAGAGTATGCTTTCAAACCACAGAGTTAGAAGTAAGAAATAGGATCAGGAACAGTTTGAGTTTCCCCACTTTAAAACCCCAAATGCTCTGAAATCAGAAAAGATTTGACCTGACCCTTCAACATGACAGCAATGAGAAAATTTCACATTTGATCTTATATTTTGGCAGTCAAAATGTAAGAGCATCCCAATTGTGATATGAGATTATCTTCAGTATTGCATGTATATAGGGTTATCAACAAAAAATTAATTTTGTATTAGACTTTGTACCTCTAGGAACCAAAGTAAAGTCTGTGTTAGTCTGGGGGAAAACACACAAGATATTTCATCGTGGATATATAAATTTTTTAATCCAAAAGAACCATCAAAACCCAGCTCAGTTCTGATAGCACTTCTTATGCCTAGCAGGTTAAACTGTTTTTGTACAGAATATGGATTTTATGTTCATTTATGGGAATGAATATTAAGCATACCCAAAGTCAGTCTTTAGTTTATGCAACAGGGATACTCCTTCCTGTATCACAAAAACTGTTTTTCTTTCTTCTTCGAACAAATAAAAAATATTACATAAGAAATTATGTGGACTAATACATGAAAATGTCAAGAGTAGGATTCTAAATACTGAAGAACAAGCCACAGTGGAAGCAAGAAGGAAGAATTGTTATCACTACATTCTAGATTCCAGGTGACCCGAGGTTTACACGGGCAAACTACAGCAAATCTATTGTTAGACAGAACTAAACAAGGTTGCATGTGTAGGCCTGTGGGTTTCACAGACCAGTCATCGCATTAATTGACAGAGGACTCTCAGACAGTCAAGAGGTTTTATTTAGACTTTTCTGGAACATCCTCAAACTTACTGTTCTATGTGTGAAAACAACTCTTTCTCAGTTAAGAGAATGACATCTTCAGGGAGTTGTCTTTGAAAGGATGCAGTCACCAAAATTCACAAGGAAAGAAATGTTCACACTCTGAATAGGGATTATCTCACAAGATAAATGGCTTTAGCTTCGTTCGGGCAGAAATGCATTTTGACAAGGTCAAAGACTCTCTTCTTGTTCCTGAGGCTCCCATTCCCCGGGACACATAAGGTTCCTTGTCTAAGGAGAAGAGCTAAGGGACTGGAGGAGTGACAACTCATTAATTTAGTCAATAGCCATTCCACTCCATCTTAGCATTTATAGACTGTCTTGAGTAAAAGATGGGCTTCTCTGGATTTTGCTATTCCGTTCCCAGAGTGATTTAAAAATGGACCTTTCTATTTTCAGCTAATACCATTCTCTTCATCTGATATTCACAGGGCCCATAAATCTACATCCTCTCTATCCCCCCCCCATGTTTAATCAATCCCTTCACAGTCAGGAGCTTTGCCTATGATCAGAACAATCATAGATCTCTCATCCAACATAATGCATTTTTTTACCTTTTAACAGCTGATTTTCATTTCTCCTGGATCTCTCTCTCTCCTCTCTCTCTCTCTCTCTCTCTCTCTCTCTCTCTCTCATTTCTTTTGCATCTAACTGATTCTGCTCTAGGATAGCTAGTGTCTTGCACAGGTCCTTTCACCACCCGTACCAGGGCAATGACAATTATTACCAAAGACCATGCCATCTTATATATGGGTGTCAAAAGATCTGTTTCCCACCATGAACACAATTCTCCAGGCAACAATTTTTGCCTTGGCAGAAAGATAGATGAAAGAATAGCCAAGATAAGGCTAGAACTTAGGATCATGAATTTTAAGACTATTTGTAGCACATTGAGGAAACATCATGGGTAGAATTGAGTACACAGTTCAGTCCTGAGAGATAGAGAGAACAAATCAAAGTTAAATTTAATGACAATAATTTTAGTCTCAAAATAGAGACAGGTTTCAGCAGCACATTTATCTATTTACTACATTCAAGATGTATAGTATGTGTTTATGTATATATTCTCTCTTATCTCACTTAATTACTTAATGGGCTATTATTACACCTGCTTCATTTTGGAGGCACCCAATTTCCACATAATATAATGATTTTGGCCAGTTTATAAGAGGTGAATGAGCTGTTTTGTGTAGCTGTTATAGGGAAGCAGAGGCAGTCAACAGTTAAGTATAAAATCGCCTAGTTTCCTGTAACAGCTTGTCAGCCTTCTTGTTAACATTTTAAGACCTTTATTTTGCTCATGTTCTAAATTGCTTAAAGAAATTTTTAGTCAAAGTAAGTAAAATGAATTATGTTCTGGAGACAAGAGAATTAAGAAGAGTAGAAATTCATGGTGAGATTTTATTACTGTGAACCTAGCATTTTCTTAACTGAAATTTCTAAACTGACCACTTTATTGTTGGTCAAATTTCAGGGTATAAAATAGTCTATTTGTAGGGAAATGAATATATAACTTTTTGACCATATGCAGGCAATCTAAAGGAATCTGCAGTTAATCATTTTGACTAACCGCCCAGTATTTCATTTAAATGCCTTCTAGTAGGCTTTGATAACTGCTAGCATTCTTTATTTTTCTTAACAGAGGAGAGAAATTTGCCTTAAATTTTTATTGTGGTTTTGGTCATCTTATTGCCCACCAGTTTCTAAAATTGAATGTCACAAAATAAAAAAAAAATAAAAAGAATTAGCAGAAGACATCATTTAGCTCAAAGAGAATGACAAGAGCCAGAGACCTGCAGGCAAGCATTTGGATTATCTATCAACATAGCCTTTTGCCTTCTCTAACGGAAAGTTTAGTTTATCTGGCCCATCTCAGGAGTTATTCAATGCTCTTAGCATATGCGATTAAAGTTGGTTGTAGTCATATCCTTATAGTGAAGAAAGGTCAATGGGCAACAAAACATTGATCTAATATGCACATCAAGATTGTTCATATTTTAAAGAGTAATGTGTACTCTGGAAAGAAGAATAAAAAGAAACGTGAGAGGGAATGTGTGCTAGGATAAATAGGTATTCACAATTTCAAGCACTTTAGTTTTGTCAGCCTTCTTGGGAAGATTCAATCTCTATTAGTGAGTGATGCCGTGAAGTTCATGTGTGTTTAGTATGATTTGAGGAAATTTAAAGAAGTTCCTTTTCTAAGCCAGTGTGAACTGCTGAGGTCAGGAGTAGGTCTATGAGGAATGCATCTGGGCCGAGGGCTCATCTCAGAGGGAATCCAGTTAGCACATGTTGAGTGGATCATGCTGGCTGTGCAGAGCACTCATACAGAGAAAAGTAAATGCGTGCAATCAAGTGGCAAACAGGCGACTGTGCTCAAGAGAGAGTCAAAGATAGTTGGCCCTTACGAAGCACTATCAGTTCTCAAAAGTTCAAGCCCCTATAGTTTTATTTGTTTTTCAGTTATGTTGCTGAAAACACCACTCATAGGTTGACTTCAAAGCAGTTTTGCTTCCTTGTGATCATGCAAGATGAACTTGGTAGAGTTGTTCACTCCTGATACTTCCATGGCCTATAGATGGCTATTTCCTCTAAGTGCCCTCATATGGTCCTTCCAATGTGAGCATATTGCCAATATTTCCTGAACAGAAATTTGTTTTTCTCAATAGGATATCTGGTATGTTTGTTTACAGTGTTCCCAATGTTCCCAGTTTAACTTATTATCTTCTGTGAGCCACATCTCAAAATACAGCCTCATGCTGATGTGCTGGAGGTAAAGGTTTAATACAAATTTGGGGAATCAGGAAAGAAAAATGAGCCAGTCCATAACACTGGCTTATCCATGGAACAAGTAACCTGAGATCAGATGCCATAAGAGTTTTGAGAAGGTCATAAATGAAACTTGTACTGATGTTTCAAGGAGTCAGGGGTTAACAAGCCTTGTCTGGGTTGGCAAATACGAACTGGTGAGGTCATCTGATGATAAAGGGAACTGAAAATGTCCTAGAGAGGTACTTAGCATCTTATCATCTATCAGCAGCAGTAGCAGCAGCAGCACAAAAATGACAGGTTCATAGGTAAAGAATAGAAACTGAAAAGAATCCGTGATAAATAATTATTGTTATGGCAAGATAGTGTGGTAGGCAAGTAACAAGACCAAAAAGAAGATAAGTCTATGGCCATTTCCAAGGAGCCTTTAATGGTAATCTATCTATCATCTCCTCCTCCTCCTCCTCCTCCT
>NC_034602.1:33084430-33092208 GCF_900095145.1 Mus pahari | reverse complement strand
CTTCTTCTTCTTCTTCTTCTTCTTCTTCTTCTTCTTCTTCTTCTATTAGATATTTTCTTTATTTACATTTCAAACCTTATCCACTTTCCTGGTTTCCCTTCTGAAAGTCCCCTATCCCCCCCCTTCCCCCTGCTCACCAACCCACCTACTCCTGCTTCCTGGTCCTGGCATTCTCTCACTCTAGGGCATCAAGCCTTCACAGGACCAAGGGCCTCTCCTCCCACTGATGACTGACAAGGCCATCTGCTGCTACATATGGGACTGGAGCCATGGGTACCTCCATGTGTACTCTTTAGTTGGTGGTTTAGTCCCTGGGAGCTCTGGGGGTGCTGGTTGGTTCATACTGTTGTTCCTCCTATGGGACTATAAATCCCTTCAGCTCCTTGAGTCCTTTCTCAAGTTCCTCTATTAGAGACCCTGTGCTCAGTCCAATGGTTGGCTGAAAGCATCTGCTGAGAGTTGTGGGGAAATGGCAAAGGCCTAGAAAGGGGAGATGTCTCCATCATGAAGACCATACAGAGCAGAGAGCTAGCCTAGACCCAGGATTGAGGCATGCATACTAAAAAATGGCTGATATAGGGCAAGAGAGAAATAAACTGAGCAGAGTTTCTGTAATTCTAAGAGTGAGGGGACACACTTGTATCTACTTATTTGCAATTATAACCTTAGCCATCTTGACATCCCCTTCCTACTTTGTCTTCTTATGGAGGAGGAAGTATTCTTTGCAATTCGTTGCTATAGCAGCAACTGTTTGATTCAAGAAAATATAGCCCTTCCTTGGAGGCCAGTCCTAAAGAACAGTATTCTTGGCAGCTCAACCTGGAGTCTACTCCCTTCATTCTCTTCTTAGTTCCACAAGCAACAGAGTTCCTTAATGAACAAGATTTATGTTTAAACAAGCTTGGGTGGATTCTATTTTCTTCATCTAAGGACTCTGACCAATATAATGGTGATAAAACTTCAGAAAAGATACTGTTCAGAAAGCTAATGTCAATGGCATATTTTTTTTTATAAGCTCATAGCCCCCATAAACAGGCCAGGTACCAAACTGTGAGATATTTTAGTATAGTTCTAGGGAAGAAGATAGATGTTACTCCATTTCAAGGAGTAACAGGACTGGGTAGGAGTTTAGTATTATAAAACTCATAACCTTAATAATACATATGATCCAGGAGGAAAGGAATGTGGGGAAGGAGGGAAGATCCAGCTATTAAATAAATATGAAAATTACTTGCCTTTAATTTCATTTTCCTTTGTTTTTGAGAATGCATACATGAGTATTGTATTTACATCATTTCCACCTCTCTCTCTCCTCTCTCTAACTCTTCACACTGTCTGTGGTTCTTCATCTTGGGATTGGGACTTGTGAAATTTCTTCGATCTGTCTTGTCATGTCCACGGATTTGGTTATTATTCATGTCTTGTTTAGGCAAGAATATGTTTGATATTTCATGCATGTAACACACCTGTTATGACTAGAAGACACTATCTTACAGCAGAATCTTGGGTCTTCTGGCTTTTACAATATTTCCATCAACCTTCTGCAATGTTCCCTGAACCTTATGTAAAGGTGTAGTATTGTAGAGTTACCATTTGGGATTATATGCCCCCCATAGTTATTTATTCTCTGTATTCTGACCAGTTGTGATATATATATATATATCTTTCAACAAGCCTCTTACTTGGTAAGAGCTAAAAACAATACCTATAAGACCAGGATGAACTTCTTAAGTGTACAGTCTAAAGTATAAATATTTTTATATTACATATCTAGCTAAGTATCTAATACATCAGCTAATTGACTGTCTCAGTTGTTACTTATGTAAGACATAAATACACTCAAGGAGGAAGAAAAAGACTAGAAAGAAAAGGATCAGGAAGATGAGGATGCAGAAGGGGGAGAGGAAGACAGAGAGTGAGAAATCCCCAACATCAATAAGATCATCCTCAGACTGATACAATGGCTCTATTTTATATCTCTTACAGGAGGAATAATGTGGTTTTCATTCTCTGTAAAACTTGAGATCTATTCCATAGTTCAGTAGCGATAGTGGGAAATGTTTTTGTGTTTCAAAGGAAACCATGATGTCCATCTAGTTCAATGATGATGTACAATGTGTCTACATAATATTCCAGAAACAAAACTGCACTAGAGCAGCATGATCCCATAAGCATATATTGGAGGAAAGAAAGTTCACATCAGTGGTCGAATTGTGGGGTCTATTGGGAAAGAACACAGGATTCTAGAAATGCTGAGAGGTATCAGATTATAGTAATATAATTCTGCTTTGGTAGAATCAGCTCTGACTTGTCCTGAGCATCCTAGTCCTATACATATGGCCCTCTTAACACTATCACAATGCCTCAGTCACAAAGATAAATGGTGTGTTTCCTCATCTCCAACATGTTCCCCACAGGAAGGTGGATTCATGACTCTGTAGATTTAGGGGTTTTAGGAAGAATTTCTACAGTCTTTGCCCCCCACAGTAGCCACTTTCAATGGAGAAGGGGGAGCAAGACTTTGCCCATCTTCTAGCCATGATAGAGAGAGAGATACTTACTGTGTCCTCTTTTCTAAATGCAAATTGACCAAAGATTCTTTTTCTTTAGGAACACTCAATTCACTTCTCTTCTATGTTCACACCTTAAGTCTGTGCAGGAAGAAGAACAAATTCCGCTGAAGCAAACCAGTCAAGGCAGGACCCACAGCTGTGGTTCTCTGAATGAGACTATCCCTCAGAGGCTCAAATGTTTGAATTCTTGTTCCACAGTTGGTGACACTGTTTGGACAGGTGTAGAAGGTATGATCTTGGAGGACAAAGTATGTCACTGGGAGTGGGTTTTGAGGTTCCATAGTTCTGCCTCCTTCTCCCTAGTTTCCAATGGTTTTTGCTTTCACTTTAAGATGTGAGCTCTCAGCTACTTCTGTGGCCATGGCTGCCTGCTACTGCACTTTTCTGCGCTGAGGTGATGGACTCACATCCTTCCAAACCCTAAAGCCCAAATTCCAAGACATAGTGTTTTATCACAGCAATGGAAAATGACTATCTCTTTCGGGAAAATAGTTTAGCCATAGTATCATGGCAATGGTCTCATGGAATTATATTTTCACTGAGCTACAGATGGAGCCACAGCATCCTTGCATCCTTCTGCCATACACACGCAGGCACCCATTTCTTTGGAAGACTTCTCAGTTTCTAAGTGAAAAGATTTCTAGTTGGTTTGTGAACTTAGAGACACAGGTTAGCTTCCTCTCAGAGGTTCATTTCTTCATGGTTGACGTTGCTAATGTGTCAAAAGGGCAGTGGATTTCTAAATCTTATGGTCATTATACATTTTGTTCTCCTTGGTTGACCTTAAAATAAGCATATATTATGAAGTGTATGAAATATATTCCACTGATAAGTTCTTTTATTTATTTTAACTCATTAGAATTCTTTTCATTAAAGAGAAAGTTTCTGCTGCTATGCCTCAAATGTCACCAGCAAAGACTCCTAATTTTATTATTAAAAACATGGAAAAGCCCATGAGAGGGTATCACTAAAAGTAACGCAAAATACATTTTCAGTTAGTTCCCAGAGGTAGCTCATTTTGTTTTTCACTTCTTTTCCTTGATTTTGTTTTGAAGAAAATAAAAACAAAGAAAACAAACAAAAAAACAAAAAAACAAAAAAGCAAAACAAAACAAAACAAAAAAAAAGAAAGCAAGCTTTCCCTATTTATATTTCATGGGAAAAATCATTAGCATTTTGTATTTTTTTTGGTAGGCGTTTCTTCTTCCAAGGGAATGATTTTGCATCTGAAAGGGCATTATTTCCTTATTCCTCCATGAATAATGAGAACGATTTCCTGAAATCTTTCCCTTTCAACTCTGTTCCTTCCCTAGCTTCTTTTCCAACCCACATATGCATAGATCCTGTGACTAGAGGCCAAAGAGTTATTGTGGACATTGTAGGCATTTCATTTCTGGCCTCAAAGTCACTGTGTTTGCAGAATAACAGCCATTTCTGCCTGTCATGGAAAAAGAGGGTCCCTGTTATTGACTCTAAAAACCAACATGGACACTTGTATGAAAGACTATTCTTCAAGAGAGGATTGCCATTGAACTTATCAACTGGATTTACACGCTCAGATCTTCAGTGACAATAAACATGGCATAAAACTCACACTCAAAAATTATTCAGGGCTGTCCACACACAGATCAGCTCTCACTGGATCTTTAAGTATTAAATAGCATTTCTTCAGGATTTCCCATGCACTCTGTGTCAGATAACTCAAATCACAGTCTCTGAGCTGGAGCCGATGAGATGCTTCTCTGTCCTCGTGAGGGAGGGGCTGCAGGTAATATATTTACAGAGTGTTTAAAATGGGATGCAAATAAGGTCCTTGCACTTCTCTCCCATTGGTGTTGTAGTCTGGATAAATCACACCCTTTGGCATTTGCACTGTTACAACAAGAACATACCATGCAGCACAAATAACCTCATTTCCATAAAACAGCCTTTTAAAATTAGAAAATGTATAATTCATTTGGGGTGGCTATTACTGCTTTGGGGAGGGATTTAGACTTGTATTTAAATGCAAATAGCAGAATTTTTTTTTCCCCTTCTCCTAGTTACACATAGGAAGCCTGAAAATTTATAAACTCCAAACCATACCATTATGTTAGCTATGGCTTCCAGATTATAATAACAATAACAAATTATGTGTATTTTCCCCATTAGAATTGGCAGCCAGAATTTACATTTTAAATTTGGAACTCCATGGCCCTTGAGGGAATTTTCCCACTTTCCACAGGAGGAAATTGAGGGCCCAGTTAAATGACCCCTCTAATCCACACACTCAGAAAGTGGCAGAGTCGAGACTTGAACCCTGATTTGAAGACATCATGTAGACAGATGGAAAGCCCAGTAATTGTTCCAAGGTAGACAGGCAAAGAGTCAGTGTGAGGGAAGACAGAAGGAGAAGGACAATTTTAGAGCAGGCAAATGGTCCATCTGATAAGGATGCCCTTCTCCACCTGCTTCCCTACATCCCTTTTATATTCTGTGTTGGAGTTCTATAATGGTGGCACACTAGCCATACAAACTTGCCCCTTCTATTCAACTGTACTGCAGTCTCCTTTCTTGGAGGAGGCTGCTTATCCTATGTACCTATAGGGAAGAGAGCTCATCTTTAACCCACCTTCTGAAGCTTGGGTCTCATTTTTAGTCATGAAAACTGTAGCTCCACAAAGAAGCTTTGTGTCTGGCTCCCTGTTGTTTGCATACTCTGAGCTCTCATGCCATGCCTGTCACAATTCCCCAGTAGCCTTCTTCTTCCTTCCTCTGAATAACTCCCATTCATTCTTCAAGTCCACATAAATGCACAAATCTTCTGGGAAAAGTTTGCTAACAGTACTTACCCACCAGCAAAAAAAAAAAACGTCTAGGCAACAGCTCTACTTTCTCAGCCCCATTACTCAATGAGAACTTTACAATCTACTGCTCAAAGAAATGTCCAGTGCACAGTATCCTGCCCCAGTGGGTTTGGGCTGGGGAAAAAGGATTTTCTTTGTTCAACTGTGGATCTCCAGCAGGTGTCATTGAGAAAAAATATAGAAAGGAGTATGTTTAAGTCACGATTCTACTTATAATATATAAGTTTTATAAAGCTACTAAAATTACGTGAACATCAGAGAGGGGCAGTTGTTGGGTTTTGTTGTTGTTTGTTCTTTTGTGTTGTTTTTTGTTTTTGTAATTCATTGAGACAGGGCTTGACTGTGTATTTCTGGCTGGAGATATCTCTTCTAGAACTCAATGTGTAGACCAGGCTGCCCTCGAACTCACAGAGAATCAGCTATCTTTCTCCCAAGTCCTGCAGTTAAACACCACTATACTTGGCAACTGAACCTCAATTGACTTCACTGAAAAATGAAACTATAATATAGTTAGTAACAGGAATATACAAACTAACAAAGGTAATGTACCCAGGACACAAACCACACACCACAAGTGAGAGGCACTATGATTATCGCTCACATGAAGTTACTAAATGCTTACCCAAGTAGTAAATAGGCCTATTACATTTTGATTTTCTGGGCTTTGATAACAAAGCTAGAATCAATTAAATCCATTGCCATAGAAAGTGTTCTCCATTCAAACCACGAATCTAGTCACTGCAACCCAACCTACCCTCTCTTGGGCACAGTCACCTTGAAAGTCTTTCTCAGTTCTAAATTTTTGTTCTACTTTGGTACTCTTGGTACTTTGGATATCTCTTGTTAAACTTACCTGTAGATTTCCCAGGCTCTGCATCATCCAAAGCCATCCCTCATCTCTTCCTCACTTTTTGCATTTGCCAAGTGAAAAGATTGAAATACATGGATCCCAGTTTCCTTGCAGTTTGCATTTCAGATTCCTGAGACACGAATGACTTCTACTGGGGATGTAATTAGAAACACACAGCAGTGGATACTGCACCTCCTGATGAGAATTAGGACAGAGCAGGAACTCTGGGCAGAAGGAGATGCTCTTCTCTGAACCTTCTCTCCTCATCCCAAGTACTTAGGGAAGGAGGCTGCAATAGGCCTAGCATGAGAAATGGCATTTATTGTCACCATAGATTTTTATGGGTGAGGTCACAGAAAGAAAATGTCCTGCAATGTGAGGAGACCCCTGTGAAATGAGCAATAGTCCAGCCGCAGCATCAAAACAGGTCCTGTGGAGGAGATCTCTGTACTTTTCAGTAATCTAATTCCTGTAGATGATTCTTGGTCTAGCATTCCGTGAATGTCCAGAGAAATGGGTGCCCAGGAGAACTTAGAAAAGTTTTCAGTTAGGCAGTACCTTGACTTTTCTGATACAATGCAGAACTCTAATTATCCTTGAAGTTCTCTACTTGGCCTATATCAAAAAATTTTAACAGCTTCTTCTTTTAAGCCTTTATTTCTAGAAATGTTACATGTTCTCATTTCCTATAACCTTTTCCTCTTGCATCCACATCAAATCCTTTTCACATCTCAAGGCTCCAATGAGTAGAACTAAAGGAATTTACAACATCTACTTAGGAGTTGTGGGGTTTTCTGTTACTTCATTAAGCTGACTGAATAAGCTAGTTTACTCAGTCTAAGGGCAGACTTGTAGGAAGGAAGCTGAATAGGTGAAAACTTGATTTCTGCTATTCTGAATCCTCTTTCTAAAATTCACTTGTAAATCCAGTGACGTAGCTAAATAGATTTTCTTGCCACTGAGTCTGACAGCCTGAGTTCAATCTCAGGACCCATAGAGTAGAAAGACAAAATTAGCTTCCTAAAATTGTCTTTGACATCTACCTGAACACCATGGTATGTGTCTTCAGATTAAGTTCAATAATGATAAAGCATGCAACAGCTGGAGAGACTAAGGGAAGAAGATTACACTGAATTTTTTAGTAACTTATCTCATAAAGACACTGCTCTTCAAATGTTACATGCTTTATCAGTTTTGAGATTTGCAGTTCAAACTGTACAGTTGTACATAGTTTCTCCATTTTCAAATAGAGGAAATTATTTTTAATGATGTATGCACATCTGCCCAAGAACAAAACTTAAAGATAGGAAAATGCATGTGTTTAATTAATTTTCAGAGAAAACTCACTGCATTCTTTCAGTGAGATTTACAAAAGCAAACTGAGAAATTGATTATCTAAGTCATGGGAAACCAATGATAATGTATGCTATCATATATATATATATATATATATATATATATATATATATATATATATATATATGCAAAAGAGAATCAGATTCCCTGGAG
>NC_034602.1:33065515-33084085 GCF_900095145.1 Mus pahari | reverse complement strand
GAGAAATGAGCTCAGGGGGTACTGGTTACTTTATATTGTTGTTGCACCTACAGGGTTGCAGCCCCCTACAGCTCCTTGGGTACTTTCTCTAGCTCCTCCATTGGGGGCCCTGTGTTCCATCCAATAGCTGACTGTGAGCATCCACTTCTGTGTTTGCCAGGCACTGGCATAGCCTCACAAGAGGCCATTATATCAGGTCCCCTTCAGCAGAATCTTGCTGGCATGTGCATTAGTATCTGGGTTTGGTGGCTGATGATGGGATGGATCCCTGGATGGGGTAGTCTCTGAATAGTCCATCCTTTCATCTTAGCTCTAAATTTTGTCTCTGTACCTATATTCTTTCATTGGTATTTTGTTCCTTATTCTAAGGAGGAATGAAGTATCCACATGATGGTCTTCCTTTTAAAGCACCGATCCTCTCTAAGTTATAATTTTTCTCTTTGTGTGATACAATTAACACAACTAGAGTCCAAGGACATTATCACAGACTCCTGCCAGGACTTCCCTTCCCATGCGTTAATAAGGCAATCTTTTTCAAATGCAGATTTTAAAATTGAGAATAAACATCCATGTCTGATGGCCACTCCATCAAGTCTGATGTTTAGCTCTGACTGTCAATGTAAATGGTCTAGAGTCATCTGAGAAGGGAATTGTCCAGATTAGATTGGTCTGTGGTCATGTCTGTAGAGGATCGTCTGAATTTAGTTGACTTAAGAGGGCCCATCCCACTGTATACATCGTTTCCTGATCAGATAGTTCTGGGATGAATAAGAAAGCTGGCTAAGCATGCTGTACCTGTAAGCATAGTATCAAACAGCATTCCTTCATCATTTCTGCTTCAAGTTTCTGCTTGTGTTTTTGTCTTGATTTCCTTCATTGGAAGACTGTGACTTATAAATTGAAATAAACCCTTTCCTCCTTTAAGCTGCTTTTCCCCACAAGTGTTTTATCACAATAGAAAGGAATTAAAAACACTTAGTAAAACCAACAACTCTAAGAAATTTGCAGAAAGGTAGAAACCTAGTAAAACCCCTGTCTTAAGGTTATTATTAATGTGATGAAACACCAGGACCAAAGAGACTTGGGGAGGAAAGGGTTTATTCATCTACTCTTCCACACCACAGTTCATCATCCAAGGGATATAAGACAGGAACTCAAGAAGAGCAGGAATCTGGAGGCAGGAGCTGATGCAGAGGCCACAATAGGAGTGCTGATTATTGGTTGCTCCTCATAGTTTGCTCAGCCTGCATTCTTATAAAACGTACAACCACCAAGACAGGGATGGCATGACCCAAAATGGACTAGACCTTTCCTACCAAATCTCTAATAAGAAAATTCCCTTCAGGGTTAACTATAGTTTGACCTTGTGGAAACAGTCTCTCAATTGAGTCTCCCTCCTCTCTGCTGACTCTATCTTGTGTCAAGTTGATATAAAACTAGCAATATTAAATTGACACCTTGAGAGTCAGAGTAAGGGTCAGGGGAAGAGATGCTGGAAGAAGAAGCCTGCAGACTTTGGTTATAGACAAGGTGAGATGTCTTGTGTGTGTTTCCCATCTCAGTCAAGGGCTGATAAACACTCAGTGATGGACAAGGAATGAGATTGTAACTATTCAGCCACCTCTTACTTTTCAAGGGTAAAGGTTCCCTTCATTATACCAATGCAGCATTGCTAGTCTGCCTAGTTATATAACTGGACAAAGACATCCTTTATTTTAACTTCAGTACAGCATAGCAGGTGACTGTGAGCTCCATGGTCCTCACCTAGGCAGGGGGGGACCTGATAGCTTTCAGCACCTGTAGATGTGTCTGGCTGTCTTCCCAAATGAACTAAGATCAACATAAAGGCATCTCTGAAGGATTTCAGAATATAGTATTCTGGAAATCAAGTAAGGAAAGTTACCTGGAAAATGGAGAGATTTATTGTTAAGATCAGTTGCTAATACAGCAAGCCAGAATGACGAGGGATAATGTATTAAATGGTGCATGAAACATGGATGATGATGAATTCATGAGAATCAGAAGAAATGCATTCAAGGAATGTGAAAGTGGATCATCCTTTGGCAAATTTTTGCAGGACAAGCAAATGGGATAATAACTGGAGGTTAAGCTCCAGTGAGGGTTACTTAACGTGGAAAAAAAAGTTTTATACATAATTTTAATCAAACATACTCAGAATGAAAGAGGAAATTGATGATGTAGGAATGAAATGAACAGATTGCCGGTTATGTTCTCCAGCAGACAAGATGAGTAGACATTAACATTGGACAAAGTACTTGGCTCGTTGAACTTGGTCTCAGGAAAAAAAAAAATTACCACTGAATTATTTAGAGCCTTCTCAGCAGATTAATGTAAGTCAATGATGTGAGATGATTCACATCCACTTTGGATGTGTGGTCGGCCACTCATGAATACTTTTGCCGACTAGAGCGATGCATACGCCTTTATTGCACAGATCCATGACTCAGCAGCATAAGAGGGAACTGTCAAACCGAGAGGTTTCACTTAGGCTTGAGGATAGACAATGGACGTAAAACTAAGAAATCCTTCTGAAGGGCGGGGCTGCAATCTTTTTTTTCTTTGTCTTTTAACTACTGTAGTCACTTCTTACTCCATAGTCTGATGGTGGCATTTTTTGGTGGTGTTCAATGTAACTCTCATGGTTTTTGTTTTGCTTTTTTTTTTTTTTCCTGATCCAGGTTTCCTACTTAAACTGTTTTTCAAATATTACATGCTTTTACTTTCAGATTCTCCAGGTCATTCATTGTCTTCCTATCATGTGTCTATTTGTAGTATCATAACCGGTGCGCAATTCTTAGAGGTGATCCAAGCACTTAGGCTTGATCTAACAATTCATTTTTTCTTTTTTGTTTTTCATTTTTTGATGGTCACCTCTGCCAGTAGTACATGACAATGAATAATACTACTCCCCTGATGGTGTTTTAAGATGAAAGCTCTTTGTACTCGTCTTTGAATGACACTAATATTGCAATAGTGCTACCTGTGAATTACTGCTTGTATTATCTTACCTTACACTCTTAAACACCTTGTGTGTTACCAAGTGGAACTACACCTCAGAGAAAAAGAGAAATGAGTCTCAGTGAATCTGCCTACACAGCATGCTCATTGCCACCAACTTCAGCCCAGTAACCCTCTGGTCCCAAACTCACTTTTGCCAATGACCCAGGGTAAACCAAAAGTAGTGTTTGCAGTTCAGAAACAGACAAGGCATGATGAAACACAGAATATAGTTGTAGAATGGATAAGGGTAAATTATATATTATAGGATTGTACATTCCAGCATCTCCTCGTGAAGCAGGTCTGCATGTCTTATGAGTGGATACAACATGTTTGAAAGAACAGTGGTAGCTATACCTACCCAAGAGGCTTCCTCACTTAAGGGTAGGGCCAAGGCCATCACTGGTGGAAGACTTAGTCATCTCATTCCTCCTATGACCCTAAGACTACTCCCTGGTGCCAATGAGACATCTTCCTGCCTAAGGGTGTGTGTGTGTGAAACAACTTGGGAGCTGTAAGTCATGACTCTTATGAAGAATTTTGGTCCCAGATACTGAAATTTGAAATAAAATTTGTATTTTCAGAATAGAAAATATGGATTGATGCCACTACAAAAAGGTGGGAGAGGAGAAAATAGTTTGCTCTGAACAAATGTGGTCAAAATGCCCAAAAGAAAGTAATGGGGGCTGCACCTGCATCAGCTCACTTCTTCATACACTTCCAATTTTGCAGGAAAAGCATCTCTACAAACATGTGGAGTCACATACTTTCTCTGAGAACTCTAATGTCTACCTCCTTTGAATGCCAACTTACAAGTACAAGCATCTATTTAAGTTTGCAGATGTTTCTCAAATTGATCTTCTATTATTTCTTGTTCTTCCTCTACCTGTTGTGCTGAATGAAATTTCGCATTTTCAGTGACTGACAGCTTTAATTCTCTAGTTGGCAAGGCTAAAACATTTAGAGTCATACTTGGCTCTTTGCTTTCACTCTTTCAATGCCATCTTTCTGATCTTCCTACTGCCTACATCATATTTCACACTCCTTCCTCTCTGTGCTCCAAGCTATCATTGTCTGTCTTCACATTATTGCTATAACAATGGTAGGAGTGTTTACTGTTTATTTCACACACAAACTAAATAAGTCAGTGGTAATTTTTCTTTGTGTATAGAAACAAGAATGACAGTACAAGAAAGTAAACCAAGTCCCACAGCACAAGTGTGTCACAAACCTCCCAAGAAGAAAGCAAAATCCTTAATGTGATATCGAAATCTCTATGTGAACTAGCCTCATCATCTCTTTGGCCTCCACTGACCCCTTTCACTCTGCCAACATTTTTTCAGTTATACAGAAACTCCAAGAATGCCATTGTCTTTGGAGTTCACTCATGTTCCCCGCTCTGGCTCTGTCAGAATGGTTGATCTTCTGGGATGATTTCTCTTCCGGGATGGTTGCTCTTCCGTACATTCTGTTCCACTCTCTGGCTCTGCCAGGATGGTTGCTCTTCCATACTTTCAAGGCTGTTTCTTTAGATCTATCACGTTTTCTCAAATGTCATTCACAGGTTTTAAAAATAGACAGAGCCTTGGTGGCCCCTTTCCCTGCTGTGCTTTTATTAGTAGCATTAGTCACCATCAGTCATATTTTAAGTTCTATTTGCATATTTTTTGTCACCCACTGGCTGTTAAATTCTATGAAAGAGAAAGTCTCATCCTTTGTTCTTTGCTTTACAGTTTCTTGGGCTTTCTCTACCCATGACCCCCTTTCAACCTTGAGAAGCTTGCATGAGGTGGAGTGTGTATATACATAAAATAAATATCTAAAATAACATCTGCTAATCATCAATCATAAGGAATTTATTTAGAAACTGTTCTTTAGTATTCATATAGTTTTATTATTTATTAAATGTGAAAGAAGTTTTTCTTGCTATCAACTTGGATATACTTACTTATTTTTATTTGAGGAGAATTATATCCTGACTGAATATGTGATAATTGAATATATACAGTTGATTGGTGTTTTGATTTTATAATTATAAATGTTGAAGGTGACATTTTCCACAGATATGTATTCCTATATGGAGTAATATATTTAGGGCTACTTGAGAAATTTTTCAAAATTTTGTCCTAATTTCAGGCCATAGTTCATATAATGAAATTTTATGAAACTTAAGTGAACAGCTTCAACAGTCGTCTTTTCTATAGCTGTACCATCACATTTCTATGAGAATAGAAACATGGTATTATATGATGTGGTGGAATGAACAGAACAAGAGCATGCATGTTCTGTGTTAGGAACCAGGCGACTGCGACCCCGAGATGCAAAGTGGCCAAGTCCAGCCTGAGATGCTTTGATTTCATCATATATGTGATTTTTGAATTATTTTTTGCCAAGGTATTGAAAGAATCTTTTCACTGTTGCTGAAGTTGCACCACAGACAATCAGTTATGGGACCTGTAGTGTTTGGATTTACCAATTAAAAAGCTGTGCTCAACTATTCCTCCTATAGCTAGAATAAGATTACAATGGGATATTCATCTCACACCTGAGACTGAAAGCTAATGATAGCAAGAGAAAAGTATCAGCAGAAGACTATCAGTTGCATTGTATAGTGAGTATTATGTCTGTTAACAGAGTAACACTGGGCAGAGAGTGAACTCCTGCAATAGTCACCTCTGAGTCCTTTCTTTGTTTCCTTAGCTTTCTTAGTAGTGTACCCCATTACCACACTCAATGGGAACTCAGAGAATAAGAGACACTGGATGCAATAAAGTTGGGATAGTGTGGCAAGAACAAGACTGTGTAGAGACCAACTCTGGAGAGGTGCACAGCATATAATAAACAATGGAGAGGTGATGCCTTGTTAAAAATAAAGCTCACTGATTTTATTCACAGAGTGAATATCAGCGTACTTGTAATGTGAAGGGGGATTATAGAGATAGCAATGGTCCAGGGGTATTGCTTTTGTCTTTACATTTTCCCACCCATTTCTTTCCAGTGAGCATAACATTTCAGAGTGCATATTTAACTTGGAACATGTATTCCAAAGGGGATCTTTAGTTTCTTTTCTAAATGCTTGCAGTACAGTAACCAGAGACATTAATTAGCATTGGTGATATATGCTACACTTAAATGGAGAGTACTGAGAAGATGCAGGTCTCAACTGAATTTCTACTGTGCTATTCTGGGGGCAAAGACTGGGTTAATGTTGGGATTGGGGTTTACTGTTTACCCAAACAGCATCAACCTGCATAAAGGAGACTCTTAAAGCCTCTGTCTTTACTGCAACTATAGCTATCTTGGACCCCAAGGACCCCGAATATCTGTGATAGTAGCTTTGGGTCACAAATGAGACTCTCACAGCCCTGCCTTGATTTTAGAACAGATTTACTGAATCTCTCCTAATTACATGATATCTTTAGCCAAATCTACATTAAGTGTTTAGATTAAGTCAATGCCTAATATTTCTTTCACTCACGTTCCCCTTTGTAAACAGGTTTTAAGAAATATGATCAATATAAGTATTATGTGTTAATTTTAAAAAGCTCACTAAGGGGACTGCAGTAATGGCTCAGCATTTAACATTGCTCCCTGTTCTCCTAGAAATCCTGAGTTTTGTCCCCTACTGTATTGTAAATGCTACTTGTATTTCTAGCTCCAGGGAATCCAGTGCTCTCTTCTGGCCTCTGTGGGCACACAGTTTCACATATACACAAAAGCAAAAGCAAACCATACTAAATAGATGAAGATAGCTAGATGTGAGAGAGAGAAAGAGAGAGAGAGAGAGAGAGAGAGAGAGAGAGAGAGAGAGAGAGAGAGAGAGAGAAATCCACTTCACACACAAAAAAACTTGTTAATGGTAATATAAGAATATTCAGGAGAATTAAGTATCGATAAGAATATTTTGCTAGTTATTATCTATCAATATATAGTCAAATTTTTTTATTATTTTTGAAATAACTAAAATTTTTTGGAGACTAGGAATGACAATTCTAAAGTGCTATATATATAATGTGTATGTATATACACATATATTCACAAATATGACTTGCTAATTCTGAACAATGCCACTCACAATCGCATCCTCACAGCTGACCATTTGATTTTAGACCAAACTACTTGGTGTTCTTGTTCCTGGAGAAGGCTCTGTTCTATGCAGATATTTCTAAATATTACTGTATGACTGAGTGAACACTAAATACTATTCAACTAGTCATCAGATGCTGTGTATGAAACTTGCTCAAGGAGAGCAAGATGGTTCAAATGAGGCTGAGTATCAAGATAAAATCTCTCCATGGTGGACTTGACTGTTCTAAGGTTCTCTGGACCTCATCTCTTAACTTTGAAGAGAGTCTAACAGTGCAAGTACTATGCTTATTGTGGTTCGGGTGAACATCTATAATACTTTATAATGGGCTTTGGAATCGAGTTATCTATGCGTAAGGGGGCTTGATCTTCTTTGCGTCTTGTCTGGGAGTGTAGAAATGTATGTGGAGATCAGACCACCTCAAACGCTGGTTCCTGCCTTCTACTTTGAGAAAAGGTGCCTTTGCTGCTTGTGCACTTGGCTTGTTGGCCCAGGAGCTGCCAGGGATTCTACAGTCTCTTACCTCTCATCCTCCAGTAGGAGCCCTGGGATGGAGGATAATCACACTCTACCTCCACCTTCTAAGTGGATTCTGGTGACCCAAGCTTAGGTCCTTGCATTTGTACAGCAAATATGTACAATAGTGAGCCATTTCTCCAGCCTCTGTAACTGTTTTTCAACAACATAAAGGCCTACCTTTCAGCTCATATCCTTTTCTCATGGATTAACAAAAAGTTCAGCAATAGCATTTAAGGGTACATGCTTTAATTATATTATAATATATTTAATATTATATTAGTTTGAGCTGTTTTCAAAGGGTTGTTTTTTTGTTTGTTGTCTTTCCATCAGCTGTTGTCTGTTGACATATGCATAGATTGTAAGGCAGCAGGCTTGGAGAGAGTTGTAGTAGTGAGGAAAATGGCTAGAAAATAGAAGTGAATAGACTGGTTGCTGTAAGTGAGTAGACAATCAGTTTTTCATTTTACTTTTAAATAAATTATGAGGTATAGTTGGAATAATAACACCACCACCACTACTACCACTACCAACAACAACACAACCACAACCACCAATACCACCACCACCACCACCACCACCACCACCAACAACAACAACAACAGCACAACCACTACCAACTACAACACTAACACCACCTAGAGAGAAATGCCCATACCAGGCTCCTTGGAACCTGTGGATATGTTTCTCTTTTAGACAACAGAGGCTATAAAGATGTAAAATGGGACAAACCTGAATTTTTCAGATGAACAAGGTCTAACTCTTAAAACAAAAGACTATCTCTTAATTGTGGTCAGAGAAGGATGGTTTATAAGACAGTGGGAGACATGTGAAATGGCTGGCTATGGAGAAAGAGAAAACAGGACACAAGCTAACAAATGACACTATTTTCTAGAAGCCAAAAATGATAAGAAATCAAGTTCTTCCTGGGAGCCTGCAGGTAACTCTACTCAGCTCCATGATTCTCTGAGGGACCTCTGACCAATAAATCTCAGATAATAAATCTGTGTGGTTCATAGCCATTCACTGCATATTAATTTGTCATAACAGCCAAAAGAAATTATGTGAAGGACAGGACAACTGAACAGTCATCCCCACTTTAAAGAATGGATCCTATAAAGTTTGGACATCTAGTTTAGTCTACTTTTATTTAGAGGCATCTATTCTACAATTTAGTAATGAATTTCCCTTAGCAAGTTTACTCATACCCAACTTGCAAAACTCACAGATTGCCAAACCATGAAGTTTGAAGGCTTTGGACTTTAGAGCACCTGAACCCATGACAGATTCAGTAAGTATTTTATTTATTGTTTTATATAGGTATTTTCC
Source organism: Mus pahari (assembly GCF_900095145.1). NCBI lineage: Eukaryota > Metazoa > Chordata > Mammalia > Rodentia > Muridae > Mus > Mus pahari. The sequence continues at coordinate 33,075,135 of NC_034602.1, read as the reverse complement.
ATATAATAAACATATTGTACATAAGGAAACTTATGTCATCTGAAATTCCAACTTAAGCAGGTCCCTGTGTTTTAATGGAAGTCTTTCTATGGTAAATCTAGCTGTCCTAACTATAAATAGGCCTGCCAGGCAATGTGCTGTGCAGTGTCCTCCAGAGCATCCTTAAATGCAGATGCCCAGCCTCCACTGGAATGACAGTGTATCATCATCTCCAAGCCTAGTGCAGACAGATGTATATGCCTCCAGCTTCTCACGTATGTTAGAGGTGTGAGCAATAGCTTAAAGAATGATGTTCCACTTACATTGTGTGTGAGAATCACACAAGAAATTTATGATGAGGTAGATTCCTGGATTCATTAAGAGATTCTGACTCAGGACTGTAATCAGATTCAAGGCTTTCTGTTACTAAGCATTGCAAATAATTTCAATGAATAATCTTTGATCCACACTCTAAGAATCCTAGACTTGGCCTCAATGACCTATGACACAGAAATGTTGCACCTGCTTTGTGAGGATTTCTGATAGGCACTTGCTATATAGACATTTACTAAAATCAAATAGCCAAACCTCATTAGCATCTCTTCTTTCTTCGCTTTAAAGTTCCAGTACTGCCCTCAAAACTCTTTTAATTTCTTCAGCTGTTCTAAGCCCTACTCTCTCTCCTATTTTCCTATCCTGCCAAGAAATTATTCCAAGCCAATCATTTCAGGCTGTTTCTCCTGATTTGATGTGCATCAATCTTGCCTTCTCAGTTGTCCTGGGTTTTCATAGATGGAGGAAATGAGGTCCCGCCCTTTATTATTCTCTTTAGTCATCTTTGTGATCCTGGAAACTTGGTGTTTTGCTTCATGTGTTCAGTAACATGCCAAAAACTCTATATTTTCCCTTTGTCATTTAAAGTTCTGAGATTTAATTTCATGCCCAACATAGACATATACAGTGTTGTGAGTTTCAGATTTGGAGCAAACTGTATTATCCACATTATATCTTTCCTGCAAGTAAGCCAAGTGCAGATTCCATTTCTGCAACTCTTTTGTGTACCCTCACCACTGTGTGCACACCATGCCATAAAATACAGTGAAAAGATGCCCAAGGAAGTAAATTTCATTCACTAGGTGACTGTGACTTCTGACTTGTGGAAAACTAAGCAGGAAGAAAGACTTTGTCCTCCTTTTCCTTAGGTCTTGGCGCCTGAAAATTCACAATTCCTGCCTGGAAGGACTTGAATCCAAGTAAGCAGGCCTCAGTGCTTCTCTGTTGGGCCACCTGGGGCTTAACTGAATGGCCCTGGCCTGGTGGTTTTGAGATTCAGGAAATGTCTGGCTTCAGGGTCAAGCGGGCCACTCCTGAAAAAATAGCTCACATTGTTCAGAGCATGGAGACCAGAATCTACAAATATCCAAATGCTACTTAGAGAAACAATAGATGCACAAATGACCAGTTTCCCTGACTCTTATGCTGCCAAGCACAGTTTCCCATGATATGGGAAAACTGGTGTAAAGTTAATGGTTATAAAGAATATATAACAAGTGCAGCAACAAACTCTTCCCATGTATTGTTTTCTTATTGATTCAGGATCTTCCACTGATAGACTTTGTATGTAGCCAAGGGTGGAAATTTTGGCCTAGAACAGAAGCTAACCTTGTCACTAATAAGTACATAGACAGCAGGTATCTTTAGTTCTGTGGGGTTCTATAACCATGGGGAGCTCCAGTAGATGCCTTCCATCATCTCTGTTTTATATCCAAGACTTTGGTGACTTTAGAGGTGTATTTCAAATCACCTCCCAAGAAATCTCTGGGTTTCTGCTTAGGACTCTAAGAAACCCACAGTTGGCCAAATGCCTATAGTTGTAAGAGGCAAGAAGCCACCTATAGTGCCAACCTGGACAGGCTAAGACTTGCTGGCAATGGTTGCTGGCATGAATCATAGCAAAACGGTACTACACTTTCTGTGAGCTGCCAACTAATTCACCTCAAGGAAGTTGGGGCCTCAGTCATTCTTTACCTATATCTGTAGTAACCTCCATGTCACCGGGACACACCCTTGCACTAACACACCCATGTGTGCAATAGACTGACTAGTAGGGAGTGAGCTGACAGGAAAGGGGTGACAGATGGAGATCCAAAGGAGATGCACTTTAGGGCAGGGGAACTTAAGGAGGTAGGCAAGTTGGTAGATTATAATTTAAAGTCAACACTGAGATGTGTTCCTTCTCTTTCTATTTTCTGTCTCAAATTAGTAACACTTACCTCACTAGCTGGCTGTCACATCGTGAATGACATTTTCATATTACCATTAAAGCTTCTTCTAAACTTTCTGCTATAGAAATATCATGGACTGGTGGTTAAGAGTGGCAGAATGGCCTATCATGGCACAACCTAGGTTAATAATAAGTCCAGTTGCCTCAGTTCCCCGCTGTGCAAGTTCGATACTCAATGATATAAGTGATAAATGTTAAGTTGGCTCAGTTACAAAAAAAGGTGCCCTAAGTATGGCTTGAACAAGGGAAGCACTAAAAACATGCTAACATGGGGAGGTAAGAAATCAGGATTCCTCAACCATACACCGAGAACTACAAGTAACTAGGCATGTGGAGTGCTGTGGAGATAGTCTTCCCCAGGGAAGCTCATGTGGATTCATCATCCAATACAAAATAGTAAACCCTGGAAATATATTCATACGATTAACATCCTACAAACTAAATCAGGAGGACAAAGTGGTACAGAGGACTTTAGAGGGAGGAAAGGGAAGGACAAACTAATATATATTATAATCTCAGAAAAAATTAAAAGTGTCCTATAACTGTAAAGAACATAGGATGTTCAGAAGGCTCTCTTCTCTCTCTCTCTCTCTCTCTCTCTCTCTCTCTCTCTCTCTCTCTCTCTCTCTCTCTCTCTCNNNTCTTTCTTTCTTTCTTTCTTTCTTCTTCTTCTTCTTCTTCTTCTTCTTCTTCTTCTTCTTCTTCTTCTTCTTCTTCTTCTTCTTCTTCTCTTCATTATTTTCTCCATTCATCTTTGGTAACTTTGATTTTCTCTCTAGTTATCTGCATCAGGAAGACTAGAGCAGATAACAGTGGCTGGAAAGGAGCAATAGTAGTAGAGGAAGGGAATTCTGAATGCCTGGTCTGGAAGGCAGGATTCACAAGGTAGAGTATACCTGAGGATGCCAAGCATGACAAGCCAGTCCAACATGACTCATCATGTGGGTGACAGTGAAGCATCAGACTTAGTTTAGACCAGATGTTACAGCCATGCCTTTAATTTCAGCACTCAAGAGGCAAAGAAAAGCAAATCTCTGTGATTTTGAAGTCACTTTGGTCTACAAGGTGACTTCTAGGCCAACTAAGGATATACAGAGAAGGCCTAGTTCAAATAAGCAAACAAACATGACCTGATTAGAGACCTCTACTCTACTATAACACTTTAGCATATGAGGCTTTTTCAACAGGTTACTTGGCCTATGAACAAAATTGCCTTTTCCTATGGTCTTAGTCACTGATTTTGAAATAGTGATTGTTAACAAAGTTTGTCTAGCATATGCAAGACCTCTAGAACAAGCATTGAACAAGATCTATCAGATAACAAGATCTTTGCTTAATTCACACAGACACATGCACACACACAACACACACACACACACACACACAACTTGCTAGGAGCAGAGGCTTTAAAAAAATCACAAAAATGTGGGATTAAAGTTTAGTTTCTTGTGGGCATATATTGTTGTCCAAACGCTTTTCACATATATTTTTCATGGAGTTGACATGGTTGTATATACCATACATCCCAGCCCCAACTTGCACTGAAAGACATTGAGAACGAAATGTTTGGCTTCTTTGGGATAGTATTATTATTTCCCTTAATCAACTAATACTCCTCCAGGATGATAAACTAAGGAAATAAAGACAGAGACCATCACCTTTTCCAATTTACTCTGAGAGAGCTGCCAAACCATGGGTCCAATAGCAGAAGGAAAGAAAGGAGAAGACTGGGGACCGGGTTGAGGATAACTTTTTCATTTTAACCAATGGATCCAGTAATACTTAAACTCAGTATGGCTCTATGACCAAAAGTAGCTTGACTGGGAAGTGGTTATGGATACTTTGCAACAAGGAAAGTCTTGAGTGATAAGTTAGATACTGAAGACAAAAAATTCTGCAGAAACTAGGAGGTTCTGGGTTGAGAGAAATTGTCAGTAAAAAAATCATATTTAAGTGGCAGCCAACCCTCCCAAGAGAGGAAGTGAGAGAACAATAAAGACACAGAGATGAGGTAGGATGTGGTGAAATTAAGGACTTTAAAATTGTCAGTGTGGCAACCATAATGTTTGCTAGTGATACAAACACCATTGTGTGTGTTTGGCAGAGGAATGAATGGATGGGGTCAGAGAGGATACAGAGGCACTGGCATTATCACTGCTCTCTCCCTACCAGAGTTCACAGCAGTTCTTTCATGTGAGAACATCTGCCTAATATATGGGGATGAGTGAAGGTTTAGCTAAATAAGTAAAGTATATGTCTGAAATTAGCCATCTAGTTAGGGAATAAGCTGAATAAAGGGTACTGTCATCTGCACTGCCTGCCAAGGTATTTGTACAAAATTAGGCATAAATGCCTTAGAATATGATTCAACTCTCCCTTAAAGATGCTTCACTGGAAAGACCACAGGAGTAATCTCCAGCACCTTCCAGATATAGTATCTAGGTGAACATCTGGATCAGGTCTGGAATTGCTTCATTCCAGAGAAGCAACAACAGCAAAAGCAGCAGAGTGGTCATATTAGTCAGCCCTTCTAGAAGTATTCAGACCTTGTCATTTATGCCTGGCTGGCAATGGAGAAGCACTAAGGGCCCGAAGGCAACCAACCATACTCATATGAACTGGCCACTGATTGCAGCCACATCAGGAAAGGAAGTGAAACCATTCCCAAGTCCTTTAACCAGGCTAGTGTGATGTCTTCCTGAAATGGAGCCATCTAGACTACACATCAGATTAAATGCTGAGAGCAACGTTAGATACCAGGAAGTGAGTTCGGGAGACTATCAATATGATAGGAAAAGCAGGTAGCAAAACTTTGAAAATTCAGAAGCACTATGGGAAAACAAAAATCTTAGTGAAAGGAAATTCATTGATTCAACTGATATTTATTAAGTACCTTATTTATATGACATTTAGTACAGGCAGTTGTGGGCTAGTTAAGACATAACTTAAGGTTTCATACAAATGGAAGGAATAAATTAGCCCAAAAAGACAATATCCTAGTTTCTGCAGACTTTCCCTCCTACCCAAATGGATAAAACAAAGTAAACAAAGAGATACTGTCATTAATAAAAATGAGCACGATGAAGAAGTAGACAGCAGAATAAAGTGACAGGTGGTGTGGTACGTCAATCATAGTTTTATGCTGTACAAATGGCTGCTGAGAAATGGATCTCAAAACAAAACTGGGGAGTGAGCTCTATGCATGACAGTGTCAGCTTTGAAAATGTACAGAACCAAGAAAAAAATTCCGATCTTGAGAAAAGAATTATCTAGAAGGATTAACGGCACATAAGGCTGAAGAGTACTGAAAGAAAACAAATCAAACTTGAGGCAAGCAGGAGGTAGATCATGCAGGACTATAAAACAGGATGGAGACGTGAGACGCTTGTGCTGAGTGTACTGAAAAGCCACTGCAGGGGGAAATTATTTTGTTATGGGCACTTAGCTTCATAAACACATGATATTGTTTCCATGTGTCTTAAAACCAACTGAGAACAGAAAATGAACTTACTTTTAATTTGACCGAACTTAGGCGAAGTCTCCTTGTTATTCTCTGCCTTTCATGTGGCAGTGTGACAACTGAATACAGAAGAGGAAACCGAAGCCAGAAAATATGCATGCATTAACCAAATTGTAAGATAACCAGTCAGAACTTTGTGTAATTAGTCCTCAAAGGTAAAATTTCCTTCTCTGGAAGACTGTAGGGATTCAGCCTTCCCCTTTGTCCACATCGTGGGAAGTTTTAATTCGCTGCAATCCATTGTCCAATAGTCCAGTAGCTGAATGGAGGTAGTACAGATATCATTCTACGGTTTGTGGAGACTGTGGTTGCAATATCACTTACTGTGACAAGGGCTGATGTATGCGTTTGCTAGGATGCTGATGATGATGCAACACCAACTTGGAGGTTAGGCAATGGAAGGGTGTTTGCCAACATTTCTGCAGACAGAACAAAGACACAGTGGGTTTGGCTTCTCTCGGGGCTTACCTCCTCCGCTCTAGATGCTCTCAGTCTTCCTGAATCCTCCTATGGTCTTACTGTGTTTACATGCCTGTGTCTGCACTCAAATGTCTGCTTCCTACAAGAACTCTGGTTAGACTGGATTAAGGACTTCATGTTAATTTATTCATGTATCAAATTATCTCAAATACACTTATTGTGAGATATGATTATTGTGGATAATCATGTCAATGTTTGGCTTTTGAGGAACACAACTGAACCTCTAGCAATGCCTCTGACTATGGGAGAGTAACTAAGGAAGTCAGGTTTCTATTATGCAAAGGGGAGATAATAAGAGTTTAGACAAGGATGGGATCCAAAGACTTGGTGATAGGTGGCCAGACTAGTATACATTTTGATGAATTAATTGATGGCCCTTCAAAATGGATTGATAATACAAAGCAAGAAAAATCCAAGAGCAGCCAGGTACATTTTTTTTCCCCAGTATTTATCAAGACATAGAGGACAAGAGGTAGCTTTTCAAAGCATAATGGCCAATAGTTTCATTTTTCACCTGTTAAGGTTCTCATGATTGTTAGTAGTCAGTGGAAGACAATGAAGCAGAGCCCAGTGGTAACATCAGGGCTTACGTCACTGACAGACAACACACACTGCACCCGAGGCACTTTTGTCTTAATTAGACGATATCTCCAAGAAAAGCACACAGAAGTAGGAAGAAGGAAGAGAGTCCTAATCACAGTGCTGTGCAGATTCTAGTCTACAGGAGGAAAAATAAGAATGATGGCAAAGTGAAGGACACAGAGTAACAGAAAAAGCAGGAGACACGGGATCCTTGGAGCTAAAAGAGGAAATGTTAAAGACAGACTTCATTACCACCTGCTGCTGCAATGGGGCTGCTGGCAGAGTGGTCCCAAGAGAGCTGGAGACCTGACCTTTGGATTTGGCAAGATCTAGACAGTTAATGACCTTTACAAGAACAGCCTCAGACAACCGCAGCGCAGAGGTAAAGATCAGCAGGAAGTTGGAAAATGAATTCAGAGGATAAATGTGTTGAAGGACTTTGCTGTGAGACAAGGTGGAGAAATGGGACAGTGACTTGAGGAATCAGTGACTGGCAAAGACATAAGGCACATTTGGATTTTTAAGGTTGACGGTGCTAGACCATGTAAATAATTCATTCAAAAGGAACCAATCGTGGTGGAGAAAGACAGGCAAATTTGCAGTGGAAAACAAGAACAAAATGCTCAAAGAGCAAACACATTAATCGAATGAACCCAGGGTACAAGTAACAGCCTTTACTTCCAACAAGATGAAAAATAGCATATTGCAAGAAAAGATACAGTGGCTGGAGAGATATCTCAGGGGCTATGATATTTGCCACACAAGTACAAGGTCACCAGTTCAAATGTCGAACCTACATTAAAAATTCTAATATGGAGTTGAGGACTCCTCATCCCAGAACACAGGAAGCAGAGACAGGTGTGTCCCAAGGCTCACTGACCAATCAGCTTGGACTAATGGATGAGTGCCAGGCCAGCTAAAGACCTTATTGCAAAAGACAAGAAACCTGAGGAAGAATTCCTTCTGAGGATGTCTTCTAGACTTTATACACACAACCAAACATGCACTGCCACACACTAACATACAAAAAGATGAAGATATAAGCTATTAAAGTGTGACAGACTTCACAGCATCTGGATGTTGTCTAGACTTAATTTACAGTATAGACCAGTGTTTGGTTATTGTCATTATCTAGGTGCCATATAGCCACCCATATTTCTTCTTGTTTTACCAATATTTAGAATTAGAAACATTTTCAAAAATCAAATAAAGTGTACGTAGAAGTTCTTTACATTGCTTCATTCCACCAAATTTTCACATCAGTTTCTTTCTTCATTGCCAAAAAAATATTTAGTGTGACCTAGTACATTAGACTTCATAGTCATTGAAAAAAATAGCTCGTTAATGTCTGCTTCTTGTTTGCTGACAATATTGCCAACTTCCAGTGAAACAGGGCAAAGTGTGTAGAATCCCCTAATTGAAGAGAGAACAAGAGAAATTTTTGAGAAATAGATTTTTAACATCTTGAGTTTTAGGGAAGAGTGTGTATCGTCGAGACAATATTAATTATAGTCTTCTTTAAAAGCCCTTTCCCCATACTTTACAGCAAAAGGATCATGCAGCCTGAACATAGCTCCACCTGTACAGACTGCATGTCATCATTCTAAATTTCCTGCATGTGAGTGTAAAGTGCAACCAGCTGGCATTCCTCAGGTGGAGGACATTTGAAGTTAAAAATGTTCCTAAATAGAGGTCTGGGCCTACAACAGGTGCTCATTTAAAGACTATCTCCAATGAATACCTCTTTCCATGTTGAAGTTAATTAAGTGTACTGACCCATTGCCAAATAGGTTAATAAACTGAACTTTCAGCAGGCCCATACTGAATTCCAGGTAGTCACTTTAAAGATTGTGTGTGTGTGTGTGTGTGTGTGTGTGTGTGTGTGTGTGTGTGTGTGATATGCATTATTTACAAAATTGACTCTGCTCTTCAAGAGTTTATCAAAAGCCAGATGACAAGCTGATGGTATATTTAAAAAGGTATATTCATTTACAACAATACTGAAGAGCTGAAATGAAAATCATTTCTTGCATAGTAACTGTGCACATGGTAGCTGGTTGGGAGTTTGAGACTAATCTGTGACATTGGCTGTATCAGTGAATATGAAGGGAGGGCATTTCTGTGCATAAATTCATAATACAATGTCCATGGTGATATGGGTGTGATTGTATCTCTTTGATTAGAGCAACAGTAAAGCTAAAAATCTCAATAACAAATGCATTTCATAAGTCATTGTACACTTGTATGTGTGCAGAGGTCCAGAAGTATGTAAGAGAAACAAGATCCTTCTCTATGGTTGGTATATGCTTGTGGGAGACATGGAGTATAGAAATGAATAAACATATACATCTCTCATATTTAAACATGTGCTGTGAGCCACAGCAAGAGAGACAGAGATGGGTTCCGGGCAGTTTTGTGTTCGTAAAATGTTCACAGTCTTCCACTATGATAGTACCTGAAAAACTACAGATATATAGGATACAACTTGGGTCGTATGTTTGCAGAGATGTGTATTAAATGACACTCATGCCTGTCTATTTCTGTGATTATAGAAACTTCTGCATGTGAGTACATGTGACAGAAAGCAGGAGGCCCTCAAAGACAGAACTATTACATGACCCCTTTAGCCTTCTGAACTCTGTGTTGTGCAATCTGAACACAATTCAACAGGAGTGTTAGGAGACAAAAGTTAATTATGCACTTATATATCAGAAAGCCCAAAAGAAGACAATTATATGTCTCAAATAAAAGAATAGAAAAGAGAAGATGGAGGAG
>NC_034602.1:33061046-33065212 GCF_900095145.1 Mus pahari | reverse complement strand
GAGGAGAGGAGAGGAGAGGAGAGGAGAGGAGAGGAGAGGAAAGAACTTTGATATCTCAAGGTATCAGTATTTCATCACCAAGTGCATGGATTCTCGCCTGATTTTCTGATACCTTTAGTGGGTCATCATCATGTCTTTGTTTTTCCAAGATGAAAATACAATGCATGGATGGAAAAACAAGTACCTGTACTTATGATCCACATTAAGGATATGGTGAAATTTCCCAGATCTTCAGTGCACTAGTCTTTATTGTTATTGGCCAGAATTCATAACATGGCCATCTTCTTTTTTTCAATATTTTACTTTATTATTTATGTACATATGTGTCTTATGAGATTGTGTTGAGATCATACAACACAGAAGACAAGAACTATAGAATCTATAGAATTATTTGCAACTATAGAATCAATGCCAGGTACATACACATGAGTGCAGGTGTCCAGAGAGACAAGAAGAGAGTGTTGAATTTTCTAGAGTTGTACTTAAAGGCAGTTGAGACCCATCTGATGTCATCACTGGAAACTTAGGTCAAACAAGTCTCCTCTAAGAGCATCATGTACTCGTATCCACTTAGCCATCACTGAATCCCAGCATGCCCATTTCCAAACCAATGCTTGACTTGAAGACTAAAACCATTATGTGCACTCACGTGTACCTATATTTATGCCTGCACAGAAATATGCAGTAAAGCATATAAAAAAGGAGAAAAATCAGAATAACCATAGAAGCAGTCATATTTACACAATTAATTGCATATAACTTTACCCTATCATATCACAGATGGTCTTAAAATATCATGAGTTAAATAAATAATAAAATGTACTCTCCACCACCATAACCTGCTAATTATTCTGCATCATGGTGGTTTTCTTCTTTACCAAGTATATTTCATTTTGGATGGTAAGTTTTCTAGACCTGCTGTCACTCATGGAAGAAAAGAGCAGAAGAGTTCATCAGTGCCGATCTTTTTGAAGACTGTGTTTTCAGTCTTCTAGTGGAAGAAACAGAAATCTGAACAAAAGGGTATTAGCCACGTCAGGCACTGCCAAATCCATTGCCATAAACTTTGGTTTCTGTAACTTTACCTCTGACCTCAAATTCATAATGTAACTGGTGAGAAAGGCTAACTGAATTTCTCTGAGACCATGATCTAGCTATGCAGACATGAAGCATGCCGAAAAGGTTACAGGATATCCTTACCTTCATTGCTGAGTCCAGAATCACAGCCTGAAAGGAAGGTTAATTTTTTTGTGACTTTCCCTCTTCAACTTCCTTTACTAACAGAAGACTAGGAAAAGCATAGGAGAGCCCCCCCTCCGCACAGCAAATAGCAAAGGGGTTGCAAAACAGTCCATTTTCAACAAGGATCACCAATACTATCCACTGTGTGTATGCGGGTTGTGTAGAACTAAACAACCCAATAAGTTGAGAACACTCACTGTTCGTGTTCACTCTGGGAGACATTGAACTAGACCTGAGGATAAAGGATGGAAACAGAGCCAAGCTCCCTGCCCCGAGGAAGCAGGGAAACTGCGGAGAATGAGAGGTTCCTTAGAAGAGATTTCTGCAAAGGTCATAACCGAAAGCCTGGGAAGGTAGCCAAAGAAAGGAGGGTGAGGAAATGTTATGTAGGCAGAGGCTGGTACACAAGCTCAGAAATGGCACTTGGCACGCTGGCTCATGTTCATCAGATGCCTACAGTCAATGTTCAGATTAAAAAGACCAGTGGTGTGGCTAAGATCTAGGTGCTGCTTTTAGATTTTGTTCACTCAGCCACTTACAGAATGTCTTTGAGACCAATAGACATTCAAACCATATTAATCTTTTTCATATGTCTGATGTACTAAAAACGAAGCAAAAAAAAAGCTTAAATACATTGTTATATAGAAATGACTCACTGTGCAAGAAAATATAATAATACCCCTCTCATACTAATCACAAGATGAAGTTAATAAAAATAATGAATTCCTCCTACCAAGCACAGTCAGATAATAGGGCATAGATTTAAATGTCCAAAATGTACTAAGCCTGTAACCTTATATACTATTGCATATATTTTACTTGGAGGCGATACAAGAGTCTAAATGTAAAGCCACCATGGAACTTGATCTCAATGATCTTTATTACAGTACCCAAATTATCCATTAATTTAACAAGCATTCGCTGTGAGAAATTTTTTAAAAGCTGGAAATGGAAAAAAATTGTTTGTACACTTGCCTTGTTGGTCTTGATATCAGCACATCTAAGGCAAACATGAAAGACAGAGTCATTCTACTGTTTGGTATTATGCTAAGTGTCTTCAGTGCAAAACAAGCACTATAGGACTTGATTTATCTAGTTATAAAGAGACTGAGAAAGTGCACCTTTCAGTAGAACCTGACAACTCAAGGCTAAAGGCTGAAGTGCTGTTGCTGCCTCAGAGGAAAAGGAGGTTTGCTGGGAAACAGCTGCAGAGCTAGTAGCCTCCATCAAACCCCACCAACGGCCTGGGCAGCAGAGAGAAAGGGAAATGGCCAAAGTCTCTGCAGGTCTTGCTCAGAGACTTCCAGAAGCAGAGGATGTGGAACAGCCCTTTCATATCGCATAATGTCACAAATGAGAAATCTCTAAGATCCAGAAGGGGTTAACAAGTTGCTGCAGAACTGACTTAGCTGGTCCTTCTGGAATCCTGAGAATGGCATTTGCATTTGGGGGAGTTCTGTGAACCCTTGAATTTCCAGAAATGCAGGTTAACTGAGTCACATAGGTTTTTCCACCAGCCAAGAAATGCCCTATTCTGGGCCAGTATCTCTTACCTAAGTGCTAGAACACATTCGGAAGGAATCACCCTGAACCTTCTGGAATGAGGAAAGTAAACCAGAAAGCTGAGCGGGAGGCCCAGTGAATCATGTTATCCAAAAACAAAACCTGGGAAGGGGCGGGTTTTGAAGAAGAAATGAGGACGGAAGGGCTTCTTACTTCCTAGAACAGGTTACATAATGCAGGACAAGGGCGTTTTCCCATGACGCAGAGCACTTTTTATAAAGTAGACAAAATTTTTCTCTCAAATGCAGTAAGCTACTGTCCAAGAGGAAATCAGAAAAATTTTGTGTTTCTTTCTCTGTGGACATTTTGGGTGTGTGTATTGTGTGTTTGTGTGTGCATGTGCGTATCTTTGTGTGTTAGTGGGTATCTGTATGTGTATTTCTGTGTGTATGTCTGTATGTCTCTGTGTGTATATGCATGTGTCTGTATGTCTGTCTGTATGTGTGTATGTGTTTGTATGTATGTCTCTCTGTGTGTATGTGCATGTCTGTATGTATGTCTGTGTGTATGTGTATATGTGTCTACATGTATATCTCTCTGTGTGTATGTGTGTGTTTATGTCTGTATGTATGTCTCTGTGTGTGTGTATGTATGTCTTTCTGTATGTGTATTTCTATGTGTATGTGTCTGTCTGTCTGTATGTGTGTATATGTATGTCTGTATGTATGTCTCTCTGTGTGTATGTGTATGCCTGTATGTACTTCTGTGTGTATGTATGTCTGTATCTACGTGTGTCTATGTGTGTATGTATATCTCTCTGTATGTATGTCTATGTGTGTGTGTGTGTCTGTATGTATTTATCTCTCTGTGTCTGTCTGTGTGTCTGTGTGTGTGTCTGTATGTATGCTTGTCTGTGTGTGTGTGTGTCTATATATATATATATATATATATATATATATATATATATATGTATATCTGTGTGTATGTGTATTGACATCAGATGTCTTCTTCCTTCCTCCATTTCTCACCACCTTCACTCCTTCATTGTTTGGGACTTGACCCCTAACTGAAACTGGAGTCTGCTCATTTTCTATGCTGCCTAGGTAGCGATTTCAAGGTATTTGCCTTTCTTTACTTCTTCCACACTAGTTTGCAGCAGGTCTGTTTGTACATTTTGCTGGGTTTTTTTCTGTTTGTTTGTTTGTTTGCTTGTTTTTACTTGGATGCTAAGAATCGAAACTCTAGACCTCACCAGCAGTAAAGGAGTTTTCCTCTTTTTCCACAACCTTGCCAGCATCTGCTGTCACCTGAACTTTTAATCTTAGCCATTCTGACTGGTGTGAGATGGAATCTCAGGGTTGCTTTGATTTGCATTTCCCTGATGACTAAGNATGTTGAACATTTTTTCAGGTGTTTCTCAG